>NW_026726234.1:0-86251 GCF_029784015.1 Lycium ferocissimum
GTGGCCGTTAGTCCGGTTGATCAGTTATAAAATTGCCACGTGTCAAGACCGTTCTTCCACATAATACCGCCAATCGTATGGGTGTCAGACCGTACGACCCAATCTTATCCTTTTAGGGATTTCTTCATTCTAAAAGGGCTTTATGTTGTATGAAAGGCCCATAGGGCAAAACTATAAATAGGGGGCACTTCCCTACTTTTAAGGGTTAGCTTTTTTCAGATCTAGAACATGGTAATAGAAATTATATTGAAGCTCTCTCTCTCTTTAATTTTGGTCCGGATTTACAGTGTTCCTTGGCTTAATTCGTCCATCCAATACGACATAGTACCATAATATACATATATATTTAGCTTGAATCTATAATATCAACGTATTTATTCAAGTTACTAATACATATATTCATATATATAAGTCACTGTGCACGAACCCACATATATATTCTCTCAAAAACCAAAATAGATTAAAGTTTGTCCACGTATCCTATACCTCACTTAAAAATTCAACTTATTATCCAATTTCGGGGTAAACAGGTGGTTATGTAGTCCCTATTTGAATTTCTTAGTCCTGCATATGTGGTCTGGTTAAGAATGACATTACCTCTTAATTTGTTATTCAAAGTTAGCTAATTGCAGAGTGTTTAAAAGAATGATATGTCCTCCTAACTAATTGGAAATAGGTTCTTGTGGTAAGCTCTAACATATCCTGGAATAATAAATCACCAAATTTAATGTTATCTTTAAGATTCAGTTGTTTAAGGTCGAGTTTTGACTCTATTTCAGTTAGTTAGCTACGCTCGAGAAATGTTGTTTGAAGTGTTCGTTTAAAACCAGTTTTATGATCTATGAATAAGATTGTATACGGGTAAGACAGAGGACACAGGCACGCTTGGTTTCCCCTCGTCATGGTTATGCTTGGTCACAATACGACCGTCTCACCGGGAATGAGGTCTCGAGCTCTGGCCAGGATAAGGCGATAAAGGAAGGGCGATTGCGCCGTGCGGGAGACCGAAATATCCGTCCTCGCGGATATTTCGGCGTCGATCTCGGCAATACACGGTCGCATTTACTTGCTTTATTTAGAATTGTACTAGGGTTGAAACTCCTCTACTATATAAAGAGGAGGTCATCATTTATGAAAGAGGTTGGCAATAACAAGGAGATAAATAGTTTACATCAATAATCATAAGAATCTTATCAAATCAGTTCCCATCTGTTCTTGAGTTTCGTTTTATTTGTACCTCGTGAGAGCTTGTAACAAAAAGGGTATCGACCTCGATTTCTATACCCGAGGCCATACGTATCTAGCATTTGGTTAGATCTGATTCTTTGTCCACTTTCTTGACATATCTCGCTATTTAACCTTTAATTGAATTTAGCCACATATCTTTGGCATCTCGTATAAATTTAACTGTTCTACGTTTTAGGGTTAAACAGTTTGGCGCCCACCGTGGGGCCTTAGATAGCAGTGGCGGTTCAATACAACATTCTGGTCACACTCGATATTTTACACTTGTTCTTTAGGGTTTGATTTCAGGTATACCGGAAATGTCGGATTCCCATTCTGTCAACTTCCAAGTGGAACCAAGCCATCATGAGCATGACGACGGGGACGTACCAAACAACAACGCACCCCCCATTAATCCTGCTCAAGTCAGGTCATCGGTAGGCAATGTACCGGTCGGTGAGAACAACGGGGCCATGCTGCAACAGCTCCAAAGCCAGTTAGACAAGGCCATGGCTCAATTGCAGGCCCAGCAAGAGATCATAGTGCAATTGCAAAATCGGGGTCAGGCACCCGATGTGGCCCCATCGGAATAGACCCAGGATACGGAGGAAAGACATGCCTCACCAGGTAACGGGGACACCCCGGACAAAGTACCGAATTGAAAAGAATGCTCGAAGAATTGACCAAACGGGTCGAATCCGGTGAAAGGAAGATAGAGGCGAACGATAAGAAGGTGGAGAACTACAACTCGAGGTTCGATCAAATCCCGGGGGCTCCGCCAGTGTTGAAGGGACCAGATTCAAAAAAGTTTGTTCAAATGCCATTTCCGCCAAGTGCGCACCGATGAAAATTCCCAAGAGATTTCGCATGCCCGATATCCCAAAGTACAATGGGACAACGGACCCAAATGAGCATGTGACTGCGTATACGTGCGCTATCAAGGGCAACGACCTCGCCGATGACGAAAGGGAATCAGTGCTACTTAAGAAATTCGGGGAAACTCTATCGAAGGGAGCTATGATTTGGTATCATAACTTGCCCGAGCACGCGATTGATTCATTTGTCATGCTCGCTGATGCTTTCGTTAAGGCCCATGCCGGGGCTATCAAGGTCGAAACCCGAAAGTCGAATTTATTCAACGTCAAGAAACGAGATGATGAGAACCTCCGTGAGTTTGTGGCTCGATTTCAAATGGAGCGCATGGACTTACCCCCAGTTACTGACGATTGGGCCGTTCAGGCTTTCTATCACGACCCAGCCCCGTAGGCCGTGACTAGTGCCCGAGCTGGGCACTCGTACCCACCTATCAACTATAATCGGATCATAGCAAACATAATAAGAACTTATACGTACAGAAAGGCACGGCATCGCGCACACATATATACATATATCATATATACAACCTGAGGATATACAGAACGCAAACACAACTGAACAGTGCTACCCACAACCCACATTTATGTCTACGTGCCTCTAAGAGTAATACGAGAATCATATGACGGGACGGCCCCGCCGTATCCCCTGAATAGACATGTACATATATACAATAAAAGAATCTGTACCAAAGTGTAGGCTCCGGAACAAAGGAGCACTCCAAAACCGCTGAGTAGGGATCCTAAGCTGGCGGCTCACCCAAACAAGTATCTACACCTGCGCGGCATGAAACGCAGCCCCCGAAGAAAGGGTGTCAGTACGAAATATGTACTGAGCATGTAAAGCACGGAACACAATAGATAGAATCATAACCGAACTGAAATTTACCGAAATAAGTATAGTAATCAGAAAATCAGAAACTTGCCTTTGAATCACGTATCATGCGTGTCAATACCATATCATCAAATCATTATATACATATAGCATACCCGCCCTCCGGTGAGGGACTCGGTGAATGAAATCATATAATCATCATGCATAGTAATCATGTAATCATATAGATATATATATATATATATATATACCATCCCTACATATATATAGAATCATATATCGTCGCCACCCCCATATCATCACATATATATATATATATATATATACGTACCGGCCCTCTAGTGAGGGGCTCGGTGAATAATGCAGTGAAACTGTGCACGAATACGTACCCAGCCCGGGACTCGGTGAAAGATGCATTGAGGCATGCACGAGCAGAGTAGTGAGAAACCATATACACATAAATCATATCAAAGACTCGATGAAATGAATGAAACAAACTATCATTTGAAAATCGGGACAATAGTCATATCAAGTACCTTTCGGACATCTCTCTCGGAACGTGTCAAATCGAACTTAGAAATCATAGTTACGTATCGAAATTATATGCATAATAATCCTCGTTTTAGACTCGGTAAATAAATAAATAAGGAATCAAACTCGGGGGTCGGAATAGAAAGTATATTAGGTTCTATCCATCAAACCGTTAGAACTATACAACGGAACGTCTCGGGGGCCCACGGACAAGTATCAAACCGATCCGAGCCCACCTACGGAAGTTAGAGTCGTCATACACTACGAAATCCTTCTACGAGCATATCGAGGCGATCCGAGCCCTTTTGTGAAAGTTACGAACGTTTGTAGTTTTGGAATCTTTTTAAGAACAAAATTTCTTATGTAACATTTAAAATTCAATCATACAAAGGACACAAGGCTCATGACATGACTACATTAAGAATGTTAATATCAAGAGGTGAATAAAAGTTGTAAACACGCTCGGATCGTAAGAATAGAATTACCCCGAAGCTCGTATGATATTTCCCTTACGTCTAAGACATGCCAAAGAAAGAAAAAGTGAGCTTTACATACCTCGTCCGCTCTCCAAGCTAACCCAAACTTACGTCGTGGACTTCCCAAGATCTACAATACGCCATTAAATGCCAAACATTAGGTAAAGGCACTTAAGAGTTCAATTCCAAACTAACAATTAATTCTACGAAATTTGGGCAAGCATTTCCCGTAAATGCAACACCCCGAGAATTCAACTCGCCAAATTCATCAACAACCATACCAACAACATACTAGCAACATCAATAATCAATTCTAAACGTATTCTAACATTAGCAACCCTTTCTTTACATGATTCAACAACATTCATTATATTCAATTCAACCACTTACATTCAAACCAATATTCATGCTCATACGTTCAATTACTTATCCGAAACCATTCAAACAATATCAAGAACACTTTAAGCAATTCACACCATATTTCCAACAATCCAACCACACCACCACCTTACCCGAAATCTCCCCAACTCAACATAAACAACACTAACACATTTCTTTCTTCCAAAACTCATGAACTACACCAACAATCTACACTTTAACCATGTCATTCCCATGAATACAAAAATTACATAAGATTCACATTAACTTCCAAATCAGCCCGTAACCATTACAACATCAATTTGAATCATTAAACTTTCATTTTCAGCATAGAATCTATAACGACGACAACTAAAATACTAAATAAAATTAGTTCGTTCCTTGCCAAATAACACAACCTATGTTCGGCCACCACACTACCAACACATAGCTTTTATGATTTTCATTCATTTCTACACACTACAACAACCAAACATGCTAAATACAATTAATCCATCACTCATACAACATACACACACACGGCCACAATCCAACATCCACGGCCAAGCTCCAACAATTATAATTTCATGAATTTCATTCATTTCTATATGCTACAACACACATAAACCATCCATAACATATAAAAAGAAGATTAAACCTTACCTTCTTCACTCCACCTTCTTCACTCGACTAGGATGTTCTTTGGCAAGAATAAGCGTTTTGTTTGTTCCAACGACTACTCCACGTTAAGTAGGCCTTCCAATTAGTAGAGAAACTAGAAGGAAATATTTTTTTGAAATGAATTTTGGTCTTCAAATTTTTTTCTCTATGGCCGAATGGCCCTTCCTCTTGCTCTCCAATTTTTCTTGAAATTTCAAGATGGAGAAGATGATGAAATAAGATGACTTAGTCATATTTTTATTCCATATATTAGCCAACCATGTGGCCATGGCCCACACCAAGGTGGCCGGCCACATGGCCCCTATTTTTCTCCTTTTTTGTTTTTTTTTGTTTTTCATGAACTAATTACTTTGCAAAAATAACATTCAACCCCCAAATTTTCTTAATATTCCATACCACCATATCATGCACACTTATATCTTAAAACGCAATTGTGGTTAAAATCTCGACTTCGTATCCCGGAATGGTCTTGTCCTTAACTTATCAAGGTTGACTCGGATTATCCCGACGTACGAAATACGGGATATAACATCCTTCCCCCCTTTAGAACATTCGTCCTCGAATGTTCAACTAGTCTTATAAAGCTGTATAAAGATCTCGAGGGGGTTTCCTTCATTGCCATGGTATGCAATCTCATCTACCGATCGTATTTCTTCTTTACCTCCTCTTCAGCCTCTCAAGTCATCTCCTTTCCGCCATTGTTTCACCACGGTACCTTAACAAAAGTCACGTATTTGGTACACATCCTTCTTACCTTACGAACAATATAATAGGACCCAGTACATCTCAGGTTAAATTTTTCCTTCTTGTCAATTCTCATTTTACCTTTCGGGAGTGATATCTTCGAGTATGCCCACTCGCCGATCTAGGATTCTAAATGTCGATGCCGTTGGTCGTCATATGATTTCCGTCATCTCTGAGCTGCTAATTGCTGTTCACTGATATATTACCATCAGCTGATATGATTCTGAAGGGTTTTGACACATAAATTCACCCTCTGTTACTCAGCTTGTAACATTTTAGGCACATTGTCTCATGTCATTTCTTTATCTTTAATTCAAACTCTCCTATTGTCCCTTCGCTCAGATCTTGCTCCTAACTTCCCGGTCACACATTACATAGCA
Organism: Lycium ferocissimum; assembly: GCF_029784015.1. Classification (NCBI taxonomy): domain Eukaryota; kingdom Viridiplantae; phylum Streptophyta; class Magnoliopsida; order Solanales; family Solanaceae; genus Lycium; species Lycium ferocissimum. The sequence goes on from NW_026726234.1 coordinate 6,101, forward strand.
ATCTTCACGAGAATATGCAAAGGTGCTCTATTTAGCCCGAAATGCCTTAGTCATGTTTCACTTTGTCTACTCCTTTCTTTCCTTACAACCGGTATCGAAATAGATCTTTGGTCCAACCATAGCCATGTCCTGTTTGTCCTCAGGGTTCTTTCTATCTCGGTAACCTAGTTTAAACCATCTTTACATCTTTCCTTAACGTACCCAAACTATTATCACCATATTGTTATTACTGAATCCAATCTTTTCTCCTTAGATATTCGCTTGGCCTCATCCTTAGCATATACATGTTCACGGGTATCATAACTACGCTCGTATGACTTGTATACAATGTATTCCATCTTAATTACGGCCTTTTCTTCTCCTGGTTCACTCTACACCACATGTTCTTTCCGTTCTAACATTCACTAGTAGCCTATCCTGTCATACTTATCATTCCCTTCCTTTAATCACTCCTTTGGTTTTCTTACTTCCTACTATAGAGATTATTTGTTTTTCTCCCCTCTCTCTTCTTTTCCTAGGTCGTAGTATTATTAGCGAAAAACTTTATTGCTCACAGTTTAGTCTCCAGTCCAACACGGTAGCGTTACCTTTCCTAGCGTCTCCGTAAGTTACTCGTCGTCGTTCTTTGTCGTATTTCCCTCTAGGCTTTCACTTCCTAGTGTCATATCATCCCAGGCCTCTACAATTAATTCTCAGCACTATCTCAATTGCCATTCTAGCCTCTACCCTTTTTGTCGGCTTGGGCCTTACTAACTTGTCTCGGCGAGGAATCTTACTTTCAGCCGGGTATCCGTATCAAATACGTTGTGGTATTAATTGTCTCTATCTGGTGCTTGCATCTCTCGCATCCGCTTCCCCCCTTTAGGGGTGTACTTACATTATTACCTGATTATATTCGCCTTATGTCCGCATTTTCTAATCTCAACTAGGCGGCACTTTTATTCCGATATTTAGGTCCCCTTGTCATTCGTCTACTCACTTCCTTCCTTTTCCAAGTATTATTATGTTAATACTTCCCAAACTTATCCTATAGTGAAAACAACATTTGTGCCATTTATTTTTCTTTTCCCTTGAGCTTCGTTACCCTGTCCGATTAATGCCTTTTGTTGCCGGAATGCACATATCCACTGATGTAATCATGTATGGGATATCAGGTGTATACCTATATAGACATAATTACTACTGTCTTGCTTCCAAAATATCCCCAAACGCTATTCAAACTCACCCTAATTCTAGAGCTATGGCTCCTTTCCTTTCTTTCCCCTATTTAGTCCGCTCCGGCCTACGCGACCTCTTAAGATTTCCGCCTATTCTGTATATTTTAACCCCCTTTAGACTACTCTAGCTTCCCATTTGCTCCCTACGTCTGAATTTGTAAGGCTTTCAGAAACTTCCCAAGGGGTCACCCATCCTAAAATTTCTCTCACTCCAGCACGTTTAACCTTGGAACTCTGATGGAATACGATGCTCTAATGCTAGTATAATCGCGTCCAACTCACCACATGACTTTCACCATATAATTTGGGGCAAATTGAAGTATTAACAGATTTTGAAATGTTCGCGTAACACACTCCTCCTCCGAACTAGAAAGGGTTTCTTACTTTTCTGACTTCACCATTATTATTCTAGCCCTTTTTAATCCTTAATATTCACTCTTCACCCACGGGTGCAGCTATTAGATAACATTCATACAGTAAATACACATACATAAAAACATTACAATAAGAGGTTCAAATACCTGTATCCGCATTCGGTGCCGCCTCCGGATCCTGTCTACTCGCCAAAGCATATATGCGGTTCGAAGGGCCGCTAGCACTGGGAGCTCCGCCGAGGCCTCAACCACGGCCTGCTGGTGCCGGCATACCCTGCCCCGTAGGGCGAATAGCTACTGAAGATGACGAACCAGCACCCGACCCGGTAGGCTGAACTGCACCACCCGGGCCATTCCTGTAAGGACACTCCCTCATAATATGGCCTTGACGGCCACAAGAAAAACAAGCACCAGTGCCGAGACAGCATTCCCCAAAATGAGGCCTACCACAACGAGAACACCGAGGCAAAGGTGGCCTCGACTGGCCGGAAGCTCTGTCCACCTGCGGCCCTGAAGCTCTGGAGCTCTGACCAGCTCCTGAATACCCTATACCAGTCGGCCTCCTATCCGCGAACCGTGGGGGTGTACTCTGGGCTGGCCGAGAAGGATATCTACCATACTGCTGCTGAGGCTGCCTGCCTCGAGACTCCCCAGAATACCCAGCTGATCTGGCCCTCTTGGGCTGGCCCCTGTCGTAGTCTCTGGCGGGCTGACGCCCCCTATGTCGCTCCTCCATACCCTGGGCATACGCCTGTACCCGTGCAATATCCATACCGGGCTGAGAAGCCATCGCCATACAGCTATCGATCAGGTAATCATCCAGCCCCATCACATACTGGTGCACTCTGTCAGCCATGTCAGCCACAATATGAGGCGCATATCTAGCCAAAGAATCAAACTCAAGGCTATACTCCCGGAACCCCCGCCGCCCCGCCCCTCGATGTAAAAATACCGTGAACCCCGGCTCGCCTCGTCTCTCGGGGGGTAGAAAATGGCCAAGAAAGGCCTCGTAAACTCGGCCCATAGCTGGAGGAGCACCCTCGCCCCTCGACAACTCCCAGGACTCGTACCAGTTAGCAGCTACATCATACAACCGATACGACGCAAACTCGACAGACTCAGTCTCGGAAGCCTTAATCAACCGTAACGTACGCTGCATCTGTCTGATGAACTCCTGGGGGTCCTCCTCGGGCTTTGACCCGAAAAACTCTGGCGGATTACAGGTCAAGAAATAGCGGGCCCTCTGACTGTCATGTCTGTCCGTATGATCATCTCCTAATCCATGTCTATGAACCTGCCCCGCCACCAATCTAGTGAGCAGCTGAACTGCTTCTCTCATAGCCCTATCCTCCGCCCTTGGCTGAGAAGCTGGAGGCTCGAGTACTGGAACCGCGGGAGCTGGCGGTGGAGCCACCCCTGACCTACAGCTGCTGCTGCTCCAAGTCCCTCCGATAATGGCGGTGTAGCAGAACTGGCTGTCGGGGGCACAATCTCGGGCTGTGCTCAAGCACGGGCCCTAGATAACTCTCCGGCCCCCGGCTAGTCTCCCCCCGCCGTAGACTTGCCCTTCCGGGCAGCCGTGGCCTTCCTCGGAGGCATCCGAAAACATAACAATTCGTTAGGGAGGAGTCATCCGATAACACGGCTCTACCGCACGATCTAAGATCGAAGGAAAGATAACATCCAAAATGTCTCGTAGCCTCCACTGTTTATAGATGTGGTGCACGACACACCGATAAACGAGGACTCTACTAGACACGGGCCCGTAGACATTCCGAGACGAACCGCTCTGATACCACTTTTGTCACGATCCAGCCCCGTAGGCCGTGACTAGTGCCCGAGCTGGGCACTCGTACCCACCTATCAACTATAATCGGATCATAGCAAACATAATAAGAACTTATACGTACAGAAAGGGACGACATCGCGCACACATATATACATATATCATATATACAACCTGAGGATATACAAAACGCAAACACAACTGAACAGTGCTACGCACAACCCATATTTATGTCTACGGCGCCTCAAGAGTAATACGTAATCATATGACGGGACAGGCCCCCCGTACCCCCCCCGAATAGACATGTACATATATACAATAAAAGAATACGTACCAAAGTGTAGGCTCGAACAAAGGAGCACTCAAAACCGCCGAGTAGGGATCCTAAGTGGCGGCTCACCCAAACAAGTATCTACACGCGCGGCATGAAACGCAAACCCCGAAGAAAGGGTGTCGACGAAATATGTACTGAGCATGTAAAGCACGGAACACAATAGATAGAATCATAACCGAACTGAAATTTACCGAAATAAGTATAGTAATCAGAAAATCAGAAACTTGCCTTTGAATCATGTATCATGCGTGTCAATACCATATCATCAAATCATTATATACATATAGCGTACCCGGCCCTCCAGTGAGGGACTCGGTGAATGAAATCATATAATCATCATGCATAATAATCATGTAATCATATATATATATATATATATATATATATATATATATATATATATATATATATATATATATATATATATATATATATACCGTAGCCGACCCTCTAGTGAGGGACTCAGTGAATAGAATCATCAGATGCCATCCTGGCCGCCACCCCCATATCATCACATCATCATAAAAATATATATACCGTACCCGGCCCTCTAGTGAGGGACTCGGTGAATAATGCAACGAAACTGTGCACGAACCGGCCCGGGACTCGATAAAAGATGCATTGAGGCATGCACGAGCAGAGTAGTGAGAAACCATATGCACATAAATCATATCAAAGACTCAATGAAATGAATGAAACGAACTATCATTTGAAAATTGGGACAATAGTCATATCAAGTACCTTTCGGACAACTCTCTCGGAACGTGTCAAATCAAACTTAGAAATCATAGTTACGTATCGAAATTATATGCATAACAATCCTCGTTTTAGACTCGGTAAATAAATAAATAAGGAATCAAACTCGGGGGTCGAAATAGAAAGCATATTAGGTTCTATCCATCAAACCGTTAGAACTATACAACGGAACGTCTCGGGGGCCCACGGACAAGTATCAAACCGATCCGAGCCCACCTACGGAAGTTAGAGTCATCATACACTACGAAATCCTTATACGAGCATATCGAGGAGATCCGAGCCCTTTTGTGAAAGTTACGAACGTTCGTAGTTTCAGAATCTTTTTAAGAACAAAATTTCTTATGTAACATTTAAAATTCAATCATACAAAGGACACAAGGCTCATGACATGACTACATTAAGAATGTTAATATCAAGAGGTGAATAAAAGTCGTAAACACGCTCGGATCGTAAGAATAGAATTACCCCGAAGCTCGTATGATATTTCCCTTACGTCTAAGACATGCCAAAGAAAGAAAAAGTGAGCTTTACATACCTCGTCCGCTCTCCAAGCTAACCCAAACTTACGTCGTGGACTTCCCAAGATCTACAATACGCCATTAAATGCCAAACATTAGGTAAAGGCACTTAAGAGTTCAATTCCAAACTAACAATTAATTCTACAGAAATTTGGGCAGCATTTCCCCTGTAAATGCAACACCCCGAGAATTCAACTCGGCCAAATTCATCAACAACCATACCAACAACATACTAGCAACATCAATAATCAATTCTAAACGTATTCTAACATTAGCAACCCTTTACTACATGATTCAACAACATTCATTATATTCAATTCAACCACTTACATTCAAACCAATATTCATGCTCATACGTTCAATTACTTATCCGAAACCATTCAAACAATATCAAGAACACTTTAAGCAATTCACACCATATTTCCAACAATCCAACCACACCACCACCTTACCCGAAATCTCCCAAACTCAACATAAACAACACTAACACATTTCTTTCTTCCAAAACTCATGAACTACACCAACAATCTACACTTTAACCATGTCATTCCCATGAATACAAAAATTACATAAGATTCACATTAACTTCCAAATCAGCCCGTAACCATTACAACATCAATTTGAATCATTAAACTTTCATTTTCAGCATAGAATCTATAATGACGACAACTAAAATACTAAATAAAATTAGTTCGTTCCTTGCCAAATAACACAACCTATGTTCGGCCACCACACCCAACACATAGCTTTTATGATTTTCATTCATTTCTATACACTACAACAACCAAACATGCTAAATACAATTAATCCATCACTCCTATACAACATAGCATGCACACGGCTACAATCCAACATCACGGAGCTCAACAATTATAATTTCATGAATTTTATTCATTTCTATATCTACAACACACATAAACCATCCATAACATATAAAGAGAAGATTAAACCTTACCTTCTTCACTCCACCTTTCTACACGGCTAGGATGTTCTTTGGCAAGAATAAGCGTTTTGTTTGTTCCAACGACTACTCCACGTTGCAGAGGGCCTTCCAATTAGTAGAGAAACTAGAAGGAAATATTTTTTTGAAATGAATTTTGGTCTTCAAATTTTTTTCTCTATGGCTGAATGGCCCTCCCTCTTGCTCTCCAAGTTTTCTTGAAATTTCTAGATGGAGAAGATGATGAAATAAGATGACTTAGTCATCTTTTTATTCCATATATTAGCCAACCATGTGGCCATGGCCCACACCAAGGTGGCCGGCCACATGGCCCCTATTTTTCTCTTTTTTTTTTTTTTTCATGAACTAATTACTTTGCAAAAATAACATTCAACCCCCAAATTTCCTTAATATTCCATACCACCATATCATGCACACTTATATCTTAAAACACAATTGTGGTTAAAATCTCGACTTCGTATCCCGGAATGGTCTTGTCCTTAACTTATCAAGGTTGACTCGGATTATCCCGACGTACGAAATACGGGATATAACACTTTCACCCAGGGGCTCAACTCGAGGAGCTCGATCACATCTATGGAACTAAAACAAAACTTGATAAAATACCCGACAATCGCCTGGGCTGATGTGCATAACAGATATCAGTAAAAAATTAGGGTCGAAGACGATACGATTCTGAGGGCCGCTTCAGTGTCATGGCATTCCAATAAAGGAGGTGATCGCTCAAGGAGAGTGATAGATCGAGATTCCAGATCGTCATATGACAGATACCAGCCGTACCCGCTGGATCGCAGGGGGAATGGGCGTAACAGCGAATCGGGCAAGAATGATAGCAGAAACAATCGAAGAAATAATCGAGGTCCAAATAACCGTGGTTTGGTAAACAGAAATGTTATCGATAGAGCTCCGGGAAATAGAGAAACTCCAAGGTTATCCGAGTATAACTTTTGCGTCGATGTAGCAACTTTAGTGGCATTTATTGCTATCCGAAACAAGGAAACAAGGCATCGAGGCCAATCCCAATCGACACGGAGAAGCGGGACAAAAGTCTTATTTGTAAGTATCATCATACTCACGGCCATCGAACCGAGGATTGTCGAGGCGAGGAGGGAGGTCGCCGTACGTTCAATTTGGGGCATCTTCGAGAATTCCTAAGTGAACGAGCAAAAACCCATTTTAAAAACACGGATTCCAACAAGCGAATAGGCCGGAAGAGCCCCATCGGGTGATACACACATGATCATGGGAGGAACTGACGTTCCCATGGGATCAGTTATGAAGCGCACGAAAATTTCCATTACGAGGGAAAAGCGTATCTGAAATGATGACCCTGATGGCCCCATCACGTTCGATGACGAGGACATGGAAGGCATCGCCCAGCAACATAATGACGCACTGGTAATATCTGCCCTTATCAATAATTTTAGAATTAAATGTGCGCTGATTAATCCAGGTAGCTCGGCTAATATCATCCGATGGAGAGTCATCGAACAGCTGGGACTACTAGATCAAATCGTGCTGGCCATATGGGTCCTCAATGGATTCAACATGGCATGCGAAACGACTAAGGGTGAGATCACTATACCAATCAGTATGGCAGGAACTACGCAACAGACAAAATTTTATGTGACACAAGGGGATATGGGATATAATGCATTCTTTGGGCAGAGTGGATTCACCTCGTAAGAGCGGTTCCCTCGACTATGCATCAGATGTTGAAATTCCCGACTCCAGAAGGTATCAAAACCGTCCGTGGTGAACAGCAGGCCGCAAAAGAAATGTTCGCGGTTGGACTATAAACGCGCCAGATCAGGGTGAAGGGAAGAATGCCAAATAGCAATCACAAATTTCGATCCCGAAATCTTCGGAAGATCGGAACGGGGACACGCTAGACGAAGAGTTAAAATTCAGAATACCGAGAACCTTTGTGGTGCCCAATGATTCGACGCCACCAAGTCCACCGTTGAAGAACTCGAGCAAGTCGCCTTTGTTTGTCCATCTACCGAAAAGAAGGTATACTGGGCACGGGGTTAACCCCGAGCTCGGGGAAGAATTTATTGAGTTTCTTAAAATTAACTCGGCTCGCTTTGCTTGGTCCCATTTAGACATGACAGGTATCCCACCGGACGTGACAACACACAAGTTGAGCTTGGATCCAAGTTTTCCCCCGATCAAACAAAAGCAAAGGCCACAACCTGAGGTAAAGCATGCATTCGTCAAGGACGAGGTAACCAAGCTCCTTAATATAGGGTCCATTTGTTACACCCCGTATCTTCGAAGAAGCACTTATCAAATTTGATACATAAGTACGTTGAGTTGGGGTTAAGTAAAACCACTTTGGAATATAAGGAGCAAGCATTATTAAGTATATTTAATAAGTGAAGGATGTATATAAGGTATACCGGAAGTTTTTATAAGGAAATAAGTGAAAGAAATGAAGTAGTACAACTTTGGAGGAAGGATGGGTAATGTTTGTGTGAAAATTTTAGTCCAAATTGGGGGATGAATATCTCTTAGCATATGAAGTGTTTTAAGGTGAAACAAAAGCATAAAATGAAGTTCATCGAGTCTAGTTTCCAACGCAATAAACTTCTCGTCGATAGGACATCGGAGTAGAGAATTATGGACGTTACAAGTTCAGCTGACAGAGTAGAAACGCTTGCTACAGTAAATTGCTACAGTGACCCCCCGAATTTGACCCTATATAAAGGGTAAAAACCCCCTTTTTTTCACCAGATTCGCCCAGAAATTTCCAGAAAATTGAAGAGAGAGAGAGAGTGAATCACAAAGTAAGCAATTTTCAAGCGACGGAGTATTAATCGAAGCTGGGATAAACGCATGGATGTGATTCTAGTATGGCTTTGCGGTAGATTCAAGGTGGATATTAAAGATATCCCTATTTTAACAAGAATAAGGCATGAGTCTCCTATTAATAATGTTAATTTTGGTTTATTTACGGAGATAAAGTCGTTAAATAATTGTATAGCGAGTTGGTTGGTTGTGAAAATTGGGAAACATCGTGTGGGATGTTTTATGGTACATATTGGTGTTGGAAATGATGTTATTGTCGTTGTTGTTGTTGTTGTTGTTGTTTTTGTTGGTTCTTTTGAATTATAATTTTGGGCTAGGCATATAAACAGGGGAGATGCTGCCGAAATTTCAGCAGATTCTAGAAAGAATTAGTTTGAGGGCTTAAGACAGCCTATGAAGATGAGTCTAACAATAGTATAAATTTTCTTGAATATAGATTTACGAGCCTGGGAGGCCAAGCGTTGAATAGTTAAAGTTAAGGCGACCAAAAAGGTATGTTAAGGCTCGTCCCTTTCTTTCAAAGGCATGATTCCGATGTTATGACTTCATAAATGTTTCCATATCTTCCTTTTTTTCAAAAGTTAGATGTTTATGACTCCAAGGCATAATTCCTTTCCTAATAATTCACAAATGTTTTCCAAAATGTTCGTATTTTCTAAATCAGAGATTTATGGCTCTGTGAGCTTTTATGATAACAATGATGAACCTGTTTTCACAATCATAATGATGATGTCAAAGATGAGAATATTTTCCTACGATGATTATGATGATGATGATTCCGTATTTAAAGGTTCCAAGTTTATGATTTCAATGACGATATGAGAATGTTGAGCTATTTCTTGATTTCTCAATTTTATTCATGGATGATGACTATTTTTTAAAGATTCCAAAGTACATGAATTGATGCCTTGAGATTTATGATCCTATTTTATGTTTTCTCTTGATGTTATTCTTCATTGATAGTCTCACCTTATAATAATTGTTCCTTCAAGGTGAGACAAAGCGACCATGATTATTCCATAATATAATCGGAGGTTACCGACCTTACGCCACTCCGATAGAGACATAACTTTCCTTGGGCTCTCCTGCATGCTGCTTATATGATATATGTATATGTATATGGGGAATATGGGGAAAAAGGGAGTGGCGCTATAGACACATGGCCACCTGATCAGTTGGTGTAACTTATCATCCCGGACGCCGGATGCCCGGACGTGGGACACATGTGGTTAAATGGATCGGAGCCGACGCCTCGGCATATTTTCTATATATATGAACAAAAGTGTTTTTCAAAAGAAAGCTAGCATGCATGGCATCCGCCCAAGAGGCACTCGCATGTATAGGTGTTATTCTTTTATCTCACGATATGCTCTATATTTCCATTCTGTTATTGTTCATACTTTACCTCCCTTACTATGTTACTATTTATGCCTTACATACTCGGTACATTACTCGTACTGACGTCCCTTCTTGTGGACGCTGCGTTCATGCCCACAGGATCAGGTAGCCGGTCGGACGATTCCACGGTGATAGGACCTCCCTCGGCGGCGGGCCGGGTACGCTCCATTGATCCCGAGCTTCAGTCCTTTTGGTATGCTATTCGGTTACGTACATATATGGGTACGGCGTGGCCTTGTCCTCGTCATTTCTGCGCTTTGTACTCCATAGAGGTCTGTAGACAAGGATATGTAGTGGTGATATTATGCAGCCTCGTCGGCGTGTATTTTGTTGTACAGTATAAATGTGTGGCGGCCAAATCGGCTCACGCTGTTACTCTCAGTGCTATGTCTATATGTATGTGTTGGTCGTGAGTTCCCGGCACAGTGTCTCTTATGTTGATTGTTCGGGAGACAATATAGCTCAGTTACAGATTATGTATGGTCCCAGGATAGTCAGTGAGGAGTAAATGCAGGCATAGGAGTGCTTGACGGCAATGGTCGGGTACTTGTTGCGCCCCCCATCGGTTTGGGTTGTGACACCATTCGAGAGGTAAAATACCCAGATTGGTTAGCTAACGTTGTGGTAGTGCCTAAAAAGGGGAATAAGTTTAGAATGTGTGTAGATTATAAAGATCTAAACAAAGCCTGCCCGAAGGATTCCTTTCCTTTGCCCAGCATCGATCGCATGATCGACGCTACCGCGGGTCATGACACGCTGAGTTTTCTCGATGCATATTCGCACAACCAAATACAAATGGACCCGAGCAGGATCGAGAAAAAACCTCTTTTATAACTAGGTTCGACACATATTGTTATAATGTAATGCCTTTCGGCTTAAAAAATGCGGTGCAACCTATCGCCGTCTAGTCAACCGAATGTTTGAACACTAAATAGGAGATCCATGGAAGTTTATATAGATAACATGGTCGTTAAGTCCCTGCGAGCAGAGGACCATTTGAAATTTTTGCAGGAAACTTTCAGCATATTAAGAAAATACAACATGAAGCTGAACCCCAAAAAATGTGCCTTCGGAGTCGGATCGGGGAAGTTTCTCGGATACATGGTGTCAAATCGGGAAATCAAAATCAATCCGGATAAGATAAAGGCAATTGAAGATATCATTGTGATAAACGACATTAAAGGGGTACAGAGATTAACGAGACGGATAGCTGCCCTGAGCTGATTCATCTCTAGATCCTCGAATAAGAGTCACCGTTTCTTCTCGTTGCACAAGAAAAAGACTGATTTTGCATGGACACCCGAATGTCAGGCTGCCTTGGCAGAACTCAAAAGATACTTATCAAGTCCGCCTATACTTTACACACCAAAGGCGAACGAGCAGTTGTATCTATACCTGGCGGTGTCCGAGATTGTGGTGAGCGGTGTCCTGGTTCGAGAGTAGAATGGTACTCAGTATCCGGTTTACTATGTAAGTAGAACTCTCGGTGACGCCGAAACCAGGTACCCGCATTTGGAAAAACTCGCTTTGGCTTTATTAAGTGCATCTAGAAAATTGAAACCTTACTTTCAGTGTCATCCCATATGCGTCGTAACATCGTACCCCCCAAGGAACGTAATGCATAAACCCGAACTCTCAGGCCGACTAGCAAAGTGGCCTGTGGAGATTAGCGGGTATGACATTGAATACAAATCCCGAATTGCGATTTCGTGGCCGATTTCGCACCGGCCATGATCCCCGAGGTCGACAAGGAAATGCTTCTTGCCTCGGGGACTAGCACGGGAGTCTGGACCCTTTACACGGATGGTGCGTCTAATGTGAAGGGGTCAAAAGTTAGGGATCGTTCTCGAAGCCCCCCCTCGGGTGACATAATAAGACAATATATTGGTCCGCCGATTTAACTAACAACGAAGCCGAGTATGAGGCTATGATTGCGGAGTTTAGAACGGCTAAAAGCTTGGGAGCCGAGATCATAGAGGCAAAGTGTGATTCTCTCTTGGTGGTCAACCAAACGAACGGAACCTTCGAAATCAAAGATGACAGAATGCGGAGATACCAAGAAAAGTTGCAGGTTGTCCTTCGCCGGTTCAAGGAGTGGACGTTGGAACACGTACCCCGTAATCAAAATAATGAAGCAGACGCCCTGGCAAATCTAGGGTCTTCGATCGAATCGGAAGGGTTCGCCTCCGGAGCAGTGGTACAGTTGACAAAATCAGTCATAGAAATCGGCCACGCCGAGATAAACTCGACTAACCTCACTTGGAATTGGAGGAACAAATACATAGACTATCTCCAAACCGGGAAGCTACCATCTGATGCCAAGGAATCAAGAGCCCTCCGAACCGAGGCAGCTAGATTTTGCTTGGTCGATGGCCAGTTGTACCGAAGATCATTTCACGGTCCCTTGCCGAGATGCCTAGGACCAGGGGAAACCGACTACGTTCTGAGGGAAGTTCACGAGGGCACTTGTGGAAACTATTCGGGAGTCGATTCATTGGTCCGCAAGTTGATCAGAGCAGGATACTACTGGAACGAGATGGAGGGGGACGCCAAAACCTTCGTTCAAAAATGTAACGAATGCCAAAGGCACGCCCCGTGGAAGAGCTTCATCCGGTCCTCTCCCCATAGCCATTCATGAATGGGCACGGATAGTGGGACCTTTGCCATGGGCCCTGTGTAAGACGCAATTTATCTTACTTATGACCGATTATTTCTCTAAATGGGTCGAAGCACGTGCACTGAGAAAGTCGGGGAAAAAGAGGTCATTGATTTCATTTACGACCATATAACTGGGCCGATTCAAAGGTACTAGCGGAGATCGCGTGTGATAACGGGAAGCTTCATAGGTAGCAAGGTCGCAAGTTTTTTGAAGAATACGAGTAATTAAGAAAATCTTATCAACCCGTACCATCCAAGCGCGAATGGTCAGGCCGAGTCTACCAATAAAATCATATTACAGAATTTAAAGAAGAGACTGGCCGGTTCCAAGCACCGATGGAAGGAGGTTCTGCTCGAGATTTTATGGGCCTACCGCACAACGGTAATATCAAGCACCGAGGAGACTCCCTTTTCCCTTGTATACGAAGCCGAGGCCCTAATACCCGTTGAGGTTGGTGAGCCGAGCTTGAGATTCCTTTATGCCACTGAGAACTCGAACCATGAAGCAATGACCGTCAATTTGGACCTCGTGGACGAAAGAAGGGAAGTTGCTCATATTCGAATAGCCGCACAAAAACAGAGGATGAAAAGGTATTATAACCGGAGGACAAACCTCAGACATTTTCAAATTGGGGACTTGGTACTAAGGAAGGTCACACTTCATACGAAGAACCCTCATGAAGGGAAATTAGCCCCGAATTGGGAAGGTCCATACCGAGTAACTGGAATAACCGGAAAAGGTTCTTATCAGCTCGAGAATGAAGACGGACACCGGCTGAAAAACAACTGGAATGTGGCACACCTAAAACGATATTATTGTTAAAGGTATGAATAACTTTCTTTTGCTTCCTTCTCTCTCGATCTAACCATGCAGGGATGCAGCCCGAGGGATAGCGAAACACCACACCGGATACTCAGAAGTCATAGACTTAGGACTGAAAGCACGTGCTGCACTCTTTTTCCCTTCGACCGTTTTGTCCCGAAGTGGATTTTCAGTAAGGTTTTTAATGAGGCAGCGCCGAACAGCATGCTACGCATATAGAGCATAGATCAGAGACCGGAGATCGGGGACTGCATATTCGGGTAATAGTACCCGAGCCCTCATACTTCGGACTCGAATACTAGGGGACTACTGTACCATGAGTTAAGTGAAAACTATGTAAAAGCCAAGACCTGAACAATACGATCAGATGTAAGGACCAAACGATCGATTGAATCGTGCCCACTTAGTTTGTTCTTGCCGCGGCAACAATTACGAATGCATCTCTGGCCGGTTGGTTCTTGCCGCGGCAACAATTATGAATGCATCTCTGGCCGGTTTTTTCAATAAAAAGCTTACTTCGATCAAAAGGATCCGATATTGCCAAAAACCAAAAAATGCTATGGCATAACAGTTAAAGACTACGGTCTGAACTATGGCATAAACAGGTAAAGGCTACAGTCTAAAAAACAAATGCAAGCTCGAAAGTGCGACCTAAAACGGTTAAAGACCACGGTCTAAAAAATGAAAGTTATCACGCATCGGGTGCATTTCGCAAATTATGAATAAAGCAACGATAACGACAACACGAACTAAAGCCCGGTCGTGAGGCCGTTACCATTCGAATTTTATCCCGGGCCGAAACAATACGGCAAATTATAATGAAGGCATAAATCGAGCAAACACTGAAACGTGGAAATACTTTGCAAATATCAAACACAAATTTCGATTCGTTCATATATAAAGTAGATTTACAAAGGCTTGGACAGTGGCCTCAAAACAAGGATGCAAAAACAAAAGAGGCGACGCGAGGCCCCGAACCTAATCTTCATCCGACCCCTCGGCCTCTTCATCAGCTAACTCAAGATCGATATCTGAATCCTCGGGGTCGAACGCAGCCTTTGCTTCTGCTTCAAGCTCTTTTGCTTCCTCGATCAAATTTGATAAGTCCACACCAGTGGCCTGAACTTCTTCGAGGGTCTTCCTTCGGGACAAACACCACTCGTACTCAGCTCTAAGATTATTGGCCTTTTCGGCAGCAGTCACATCAGCCTTGTACTGCTCTAACATGTCGTCATAACCTGAGATCTGATCGAGAGCCTTTCCATGCTCAGCTTGAAGATCGGTGATGACCTGGCTCAATCGATCCCTTTCCACTTCGGCCGCAGCAAGTGATGCGTTAAGGCCGTTCATTTGTTCCTCCGACGACCGAAGCTGCTCCCGGAGAACATCACGTTCGGCTACAGCACCGACGGTTGTTTCGTGAAGGGAATCAAACTCGGGTTTGATCCCATGAAGCTCTGCCCGGATTTGATCAATCTGGCTAACATAAGCTCGAGCCTAAGAAGCAAGGGCATTAGCATTGGCTATTAAAGATTTATTGTAAACTTCGAAAGCCTTTACCTTCTCTGCCAACTGGTCACATTCCCGTTTGGTTTCACCAGCTTCGTTTCGAGCCGCTGCTAAATCTGATTTAAGGATGGAAAGATCAGGAAGAGACGAGATATACTGCAAATTCTTTTCGTATAGAGTCATGAGCTCGTCCACCTCCTGACTCTTACTTTCGAGCTCCTCCTTGAGTCGACCCACTTCATGCTTAAGCCGGTGAAAGCTTGCATGGTGAAGCACGGAGGCCTATAAGGGAAAAAGGAACGGTTATTAAAATGAGGCATGAAATTAAAAGCTGAGTAAAAAGAATATAAGGATGAGACTTACCCGATTCAATGCTTGCTGAGCCTCGTTGAAAAGGCACGATTCGTCGACCTCGGTCATTTTCTTACGGTCCTCTTGGGACACCAAAGGATACAGATAGCTGGATACCCTAATAGGACCCGATAACATGTTCATATCAGCTGGCACCTTAAAAGTAATTAGCCTCTTCCGACTCGAGTCGACACTAAGGGCAGGAAATGATTTCTCCAACCTGGGACCAGAATTAACCCTGAAACGCTAGGCTACAGGGATGGGCAAATGCTCGAAACCCGACATACCTAGAGCGGGTATTTCATAATCCCCATTACCGGCTGCCCTTTGCTCGGTCACCTTGCCCTTGGCTTTTTCATCATCGGTAGGAATATCCACCAATGGCGGCAGAGAATCTTGTATGCAAATTATCGTTTCAGATGAGGCCACAGCTTGTATCGGAAGGACGAAGCCAATACCATACAAAGGCAGGATAGTAGGTACCTTAGAGCCTAATACCGATGGTTGCCCTCTATCCGGCAAGGCCGGGCAATTTTTCGACTTCGGGTGGAAGTATGATCGGAGACCCCGACTTTCGACCCGAAGATCCCTGCATCCATTGACTTCAAGATATCACTGGGAATTTGACTTGAACTTTCCACCAACGGTGGAGTAATTGCAACAGAACCAGTTAAATCATGCTAGAGGAGCTCGTCAATAAGATGATGCCCACCCAAAACCTGATCATCGTCATCTGAATGGTCCAATAATTGACCAACGACCTCAGTATCCAAAGCACGGGCCGAGATATCTTCCGATGAGGTCTCTCGAGTGACGTCCCTCGATCTTTTCTTAGCCTGGGACGGAGCTCGAAATGATTCGGAGGATTTTCTTTTCCTCCTTACAACTAGGTCTCCCTGATCGGGAGCTTCGGTATCCTGCTCATCAGCTGAGGTCTCGGCAGTTTCCTGGCCCCGAATTCTGGTGGCCTTTGACAAGCCTGTGAAGCAAAGGGAAGAACAGTCATTACCTAACTAATGTGGCATACTACACAGGGTAGAAAGGATGACACTCTAAGGAGAAGGCTTACCATGGGTCCCGGCCTCCCAACGGGACCGGGATAAATGCCTGTGTGCGTTCGGCATAAGTAAGTTGGGAACATATTTTCCCAATCCGTTGGTCGAGGTTAGGAACCACACCAAAGGTTCGGATTAGCGCTGCATACACACGAACAAATAAAAAGTTCAGTATCAGCGTGGGCACACGGTCGTATCGCATCGATGTAAAATTACTTACGTTTTGGGTTCCATTTCTCGAAAAATGGTAATTTGTCAGCAGGGATCAAATCCGCTGTCCTGATTCGGACAAACCTGCCCTGCCAGCCTCAATCCCTATCTTCGTCTAAACCGGAGAAGGGAGCTTTTGCAGCTCGTTTTGAAAGTTTTATCATTCTTCCCCCTTTGAAGACACGGGGGCTATATAGGCGAAAAAAGTGTTGCACCGTGAACGGAATGTTCGCGTTTGTAGTGAAATAAGGAAGGAGCACAACGATTCTCCAAAATGATAGGTGAATTTGGCCGAGGGTGATCTCGTACCGCTTGCAGAAATTGACCACCATAGGGTCGAGTGTGGTGAAGGTGAAAGGGTAGGTATAAACACTCAAGTACCCGTCCACGTGGGTCGTTATGGCTTCATCTTGGTCGGGAATAACGACCTCCTTCCCTTTTCACCCACAATCTTTCTTGACTTATTCGAGTTTATTCAGGGGTATCGTCCACAGGTAGGCTGATATTTCGACACTCGATCCCCCTGTTGAGAAGGTTTCTCGACTTTGAAGTCCCAAATTGTCAAACAGTCTTGAGGAACGAAGTCAATCAGCAGCGGCTCTGGTTTAGGAGCCGAGGATGTCTTACCGGCTTTTGCCTTTGAAGATTTACTCGTCATTTTGAAAGTATGAAGATAAGAAGGTCTAAAATGAAGGTTTGAAGATTGGAATGGAAATTAAGAAGAAGATATGAAGATATGGAGGTTTGAAGGTTTGAAGATATCAAGATCAAAGTATTCAGAGCACACGAAGGTAAAAATTTCCTTTGGTAAAAGTCGAAAAGTGAAAAAAGAAGGGGAAAACTCGCTTTTATAGAGTGGGACCGAGATGCTTGACTTTCTGCAACCACTTTTAGAGCCAACGGGGCTTCGACACGTGTCGATGTCAGACGGATGTGATGGATGTGACCTTGATCCTATCTAATCATGGGAAGCATACGAGAGAAGAAATCGGGGGGTCCGTTCAACCAACAGACCGTGCTCGAACAGATCGACCTTTCGAAGAGACCTAGACCGGAACCTCGTACGAACCCCTCCATGATCGAGTAAAGCTTTCGAATATTTCGCAAAGGGTGTTGTTTCGAATCGGTCATGGCCGAGTTTAATAACCGGATGCTCGATTATGGAATGAATGATTATGGATTATGGAATCAAACGGGTCGCAAAACATGTCGGGTTCTTTCGGATTATGGAATAAATGATTACTGATCGAATACTACAAAGGCATATGCGAAAGTTTGGGTAAAAAACATTATACGGGTGATGCTCAATATAGTCCAATAACAACCAGTTTGCAAGATTCCATTAAAGATTTTTTCCATTTCGTAAAATCCCGACTGTGCCGGATACATCGGTACATCAGAAAAAGCAGAAGAAACCCTACTCTACGACCAGTAATTGGAAAACAAAAGTAAAACAGCCACATCCTTGCTCAAACTAACAAGTCGGAGGATGAGATCTTCGAGTATATCCACGGGATGCGGCAATGACGGGTGATACCGATTAGCTGTCCCCATGACTTGCACCAGAGGTAGACGACCCGGGGATATCCAGTTCCGGCAAATCTTCCTCATCGAGCACAATCACTGGTGTGTTTTCACCCAAAGGCATCTCCCGATGAGTCCCCATAATATGGCGAGTTCGAACTCGAGATCCAACCCCCGAATGCACAATGGGCAAACTGTCGGCCTCCCTGCGTCTAGGTGGCCTCGGTGAGGGGGTGTTCTTCTTCCTCGAACTACATCCTCGGTTACCGATTTCCCTTTGGGAGCCCTCCTCGGCCGAAGTCCTGAAAACCAAAGGTATTGGGTTAAGATATGATAAAGAGAAATAAGGATCGAAACGTTCAGATTAAAAAGTTACCATAGTCCTTGCCTTTCCACCCTTCGGGTGCCATTCTTCTCCAAGAACGGCCTAAGCTACGAGAAGCCCGGAGAAGGGCAATCACCCACTCAAAAATAGCAGTTTCGAGCATGGGCTCAACTGGGTTCGGTGAAAGGTTCCACACTTCGGGAAAATCGACAGACGATGGACGGTGCAGTTGAACCGTGCGTACCATCACGAACCGGTTAAGCCATCCTCGATCATAATCGTCTTCAGGGTCGATGAGGCTTCGGCTTCCCCTGGGAATCAACTGAACAATTCCCCCTCGGATCACCCGAGGTATATATAAATGAAGCAAGTGATCGAGGGTAAAAGCGACTCCGGCCGCGTTGGCCAACTTCTCAATGCAGAACACGAGCCTCCAAATTTGCGGGGCGATCTGCCCAATACATACTCGATATCGACAGCAGAAGTCCTCGATTATTCTATGAACGGGGAGGGCGAACCCTATGGCAAAGGGATACATGTATGATAACGAGTAACCGGGAACGTGATAATTTATTTTCCCACCCTCCCTAACGGGGAGAAGGTCAATGTCCGCGCCTAGATGGCAATCTTCCCTGACAGTGATAATGGCGCTATCATCGACATAAGACTCGAAATCTTCCACCGGGTCAAGATGGTGAAGGACTTTGCAGTCATTCGTGTAAATAAAACCCGACGGGACAATACCCGCAGCAATAGATTCTAACTCCCTATCAGAACCAGCGGCTCCAGCCGATGGCATGAATGAAGACTGATCTTCACCCTGAGTCAGTAACAGTACGTAGGTCATAGTCGCGGAAGGTTCTTCTTAACAAAGTGTATCCTCACCCTGGAACAAGAAGATTGAAGATCCGAAGAGTATTATGGGATCAATGAAGGAATATCAGTAGGCTTAGAGGAGGAACAAAGTGAGATTTTGAGAAGTGAGGATGCATGGAAAAGAAAGAAGACATGGGCTTTATATAGAAAGAGATTTAAGAGATCTTGTAGCATATCAAGAGTTCTGATACAAGGAGGATTCCCCAAAAAGATTTGGCGGCTGGCTAATAATGACCCAGCATCGGGGAGGGTGAGATTTGAATTAAAGGTTCCATCCCAGGTAATTAGAGGCGGCTGCTCAGTTTATTCAGGGTCCATTCCCCGCCGTCAGTAACTGCACCTCGGGGAATGGGGGGACTATCTGTATACGGGTAAAACCGAGGACACAGGCACGCTTGGTCTCCCGACGTCATGGTTATGCTCGGTCACAATACGACCGTCTCATCGGGAACGAGGTCTCGAGCTCGGGCCAGGATAAGGCGATAAAGGAAGGGCGATTGACTGCTTAATGGCAGACCGAAATATCCGTTCTCACCCGGATATTTCGGCATCGATCTCGGTAATACAGCTGTCACCAGATTTACTTGCTTTATTTAGAATTGTACTAGGGTTGAAACTCCTCTACTATATAAAGAGGAGGTCATCATTCATGAAAGAGGTTGGCAATAACAAAGAGAGAAATAGTTAACATCAACAATCATAAGAATCTTATCAAATTAGTTCCCATCTGTTCTTGAGTTTCATTTTATTTGTACCTCGTGAGAGCTTGTAACAAAAAGGGTATCGGCCTTGGTTTCTATACCCGAGGCCATACGTATCTAGCATTTGAGTAGATCTGATTCTTTATCCACTTTCTTGACATATCTCGCTATTTAACATTTAATTGAATTTAGCCACATATCTTTGGCATCTCGTATAAATTTAACTATTCTACGTTTTAGGGTTAAACAAAGATACCTGGAAGTAATTAAAATAGGGACATTTAGTTTAACACCTGATGTTGCCCCTTTTAAGAAAAAATGTGATTGAGCATGTTAATTCCCTTGGTTCTTTGGATAGTTATTTTTACAAGAGGTACCTACTTCTAGAAAGCTAGTTCTGTTTTCATGTTCATCATTATCAGTTATGACTTTGCTATGCTATGTCCTGAATCTATTAAAAAATGCAAAGATGTGTTATAGCTTCCATGTATTTCTAATGCGAAAAGCAAGTTGCAGTGGATTACTTGGGGTCTTTGTACTCTTTGATTCTTATCCTCTGATTGTAGTAAGATTTCTTCCCCTTCTCTTTATCTTCTTACATGAATAATGAAAATGCCCCTGTCTCATAGCGATGCCTTTTTCTATCTGTTTATGGCCAGTCCTTGCAATATAGTCACATTAGTCATCTTTGGGGTTCGCTTTAAGTCACGTGTGGTACTTGAGTCGCGAGTTTGGATGAACAAGTGCTGAATCTTCCTTTACATTAGTGTCAAAGTTTGTTCTTGAGTGCTAGTTGTCCATGTTACTTGCGAAGATTGTGCTTTTCTTTTACATTTTTCTTTAACAGAAAACAGATTTTCAGGTTTTTACTTTAAGAGTTAACACCCATCTCCCCTTTTCTATGATTTCTGGAAACTTGTTCATATTATGAATTGTTGATTGATTTTTTGAAAGACTTTTTGTCATCTTAACATGTTCGTAAAATTTAAACTGATTTATGATATTCTTCAAAAGTAATAGAGCATCTTGTTTGATGTTATCTAGTTAGAATTCCTTGTGTTTACGAACACTCATTTTTTACCCCTCTTTTTATTTGCATAACTCAGGGATTTTCAAATCCAAAATGCCAACGAGATGCTGCTGAACTCGAGATGAATTACTGTTGTTCTTGAATGGGCTGACTGCTGTAGTCCTTTAAGCCAAACGCCGCACTTAATTTCAGCACTTTGCTGAATTTGCTATTTTGTTTTTTAATAGAAAAACAATTGCTGAACTTTGAAACTCATTTTGTTGTTGATGCCTTGCTGAAATTACTATTATTTCCCTGATATTTGCTGCAATTTGAGGTAAAGGAAATGGCTGCTGTGCTTGATTGATTGAGCCCCTATTATGCTCAAAATACCCTCCTATGATATACTGCTTTGTTGTTTTTTGTTGTGGCTATCTTTAGATGTGTAGTTGAAATCTGAGAACCATGCTTGGGTTGTAGAAACAAAATTCCTTTACATAGTTAAGCATCTGCTTTAATACTAGGATGGAATAGTGTTGGTGCATTCGGTTTGGGAACTTCTTGCGTGTTGTGTTCCAAAACTTTTCAGGACTATTTCCTTTAGTAGTCCCTTGTTTTCTTGTATTGTATCTGTTGGCTGAAAGCCAAGACAAACTTAGGGAACGGTTTAGCCTCCTCCAATAGTCCACCATGCCTAGGGTTCGATAGGCCCTTTTGATCTTGTGCGACGTTGGAATAGACGTGGTGGTAGCCCCCTTTTGTTATTTGAACCTTTTTGCAGCTTGACGTTTAGCCTGATGATTCTGATCAGTCTTTAAATTTCTTTTTTTGAGTGCTGCTGCTGAATTAGGAGTAACATTCGCACACTTGAGAGCATCCTTCACTACTAGTTGTTACATTCTGAATTGTTCTTTGTATCTTAGGGCTAAAAATGTCATCTTTGAGTCAATTTCTTTGCTGCTTTTGGATTGCAATTGCTACATATTGAGCAGAGTTTCTACTGCATTTAGAGTCTAATCTCTGTTGCACTTCTAAAATTGAGAAGTGATGCCTTTGCTATTTGTTGCCTCCTGAATTGCTCAATTTGGCAAGTTTGCCATAAATGGTTGATCTTATATGTTATCATTTAGGCTGGAAAGATCTGGTGTTTCCCTTGAGCTTTTGGGGTTTACTCTTACAATGTTGAGTTTTTATTCCCAGAGAGCAAATGTTACATTTCTAAGGGCAAATAGCTGTTGCCTTTTAAGGACAATTGCCTGTTGTTTGCTGCTGCAATTTAGGGTGAACTGATGCTGAATTGTTATAGCTCTTTTAAGCTAATTGTTGTTGTGTCCTTGAGCCAAATAACTGCTGCATCTTTACCCATGTTGCTGCATCCACCAAGCAGAAAATGTAGTACTATTCTACCACATAATAGCCTATGAGAATATTTCGAGCCCTCTATGATTCTGCTATCTGTTTGGTATGTTGCTGGGTATGGACAAATACTACACTTGGTAAGATCTAACTGATGTGAATATGGTACTACACTGGGCCGATGAAAAAGTATTTAACTTGAGGCCACAATTTTAAAAGAACAGATTTCTATACTTGATGAAAATTTACTGATTTGAATAGATACTTAACTTGAGAATGCCTAGTCCGGAAAGGTTCTATCCCTCGGTGGGCAATGATGATCATAGTCTAGTTATAAAATAGGAACCAACATGCATTTGTCAAGGTAATAGAATGACTGACAGGTCGCTATTTCGCAGCCATGACATGTTCAGGGGTCCTTTTTCCCATATTTGAAAGAAGCATGATTCTGAGCCTTTAGTAATCAAAGCTCCTATAGTTTGATGCGAAACTGAGGGGTATTATATTTATATTCATAAACGTCACCCCGTGGGGTGGCGTATCCCTTTGACTAATCATTCTCGTTTCTATCCCTGCGAGGTACATTCAATCGATATAGGATGGAAAAAGAGAAGTACTAAAAAGACGAGGCAAGGATTTGACATTTGGAGCTTTCAGACGAAAAATAAAGGAAGAACGGAATTGCAACTAAAGGTACAAGAAGGTGAGGAGATAGGCTTATCCGATTAACCTTTCTCCACCTTCATTCTCTTCCTCCCTTTAGTTATTTTGAAAATATTCTGTTTACTTGTTTTATTTATGTATTGTTGGAACCTTTATGGATTAGAACTTAAGATTTAGAGTTGCTAAAACTGATTTTTTAAGCCATGTATAAAACAGATGTGAAATACGGATTACTCTTAATGAAAAAACTTATTTTCATAATTTCACTTTGAAATGGTATCGATATATTAACTTTAAGAGTTGGACTTAAAAACCAAGTTGAATTTACGAAAGGATAAGGGACTAAGAATGGATTAAGGTAAATTTACGAGGACTATAATGGTATGCCTTAATAAAAAGGACTTTACTTTAAAAAATAATAAAAGTTTTTTAAAAGACTCTTTAAAAGGTTGGACTAATGTAGTGTTCTACCCGAATTCGCGCTTTCAAGTTCGTATCCGAGTGTTCTAGTGCGAAAACCACAAAAATGCCTTTTTAGGTAGGATTTTACTTAGCCATTTCCCAGGAGTGATTCTACATGAATGACGACCCTATATTGCGAAAATCTAAAATAAAAGCAGTTTTTATCACAAAACAATTTATATCTGCAAAGGCATACTGTTAGAACCCGTAGGTAAACCGCAATTGAGCGGATCCATAATACCGGGGTGCCTACCACCTTCGCCAGGGGATCACCAGATCCTTTACCCATACTTTGGTTAGATTAGGATTCTTTTAAAACTTAACGGCTTTAAATGAACCCTTTTCGAACTGGTTTTCCTAATTTCCTAAAAATTAGGTGGCGACTCTAAAAAATAAAGTCCATTTAGATTACCATTACGTAGAAGTATATTTTTTCCTTTTTTCCGGTACGATTGACAACCGTACATTCCCGGGACACTTTCCTTTTTAAATGAGCCAAGTGCAAATATGAATCGAAAAAAATACGACACGCTACAAGTAAGTCAGACGTTACAGGTTGATTCTTATCCTTTTTATTTACATTATGTTATCATTATATTTCATTTTCGCCTTACATACTTGGCACATTATTTCGTACTGATGTTTCTTTACCTGGGGATGCTTCCTTCATGCCCGCAGGCTCAGCTAGGTTGCCAAGAGGATTGCACCGATAGGATTTGCCGAATACTAGCCAGTGTGGTGAGCTCCATGTCATTCAGAGTTACCAGGTCCAGATTTTTGTCTACATATAGTATGGGTAGGCCGGGGCCCTGTCCCAACCATGTTACAATTAGACTCCTGTAGAGGCTTATGGACTTGTGTTGTCAGTTCAGTATGTCATAGAGGCCTTGTCGACCCTTGCATATGTCTGTTATGGGTTATTACTGCTTACAGACACGTATACTGGCCGAGTCAGCCAGATAACTATTCACGTATGCGTTGGGATGGTCTCCTCTTGTTGAGTTAGTCTAAAGGATAGATGTTACAGCATGAGGCCTCGTCGGCCCGAATACGATATTGTGTTTACAGATTGGCCTCATTGGCCTATTGTCCTCTGAGACACAGAGGGTACGAGGTACAGTTTGGTTTGCTCGGTCCTAGTAGGGTGTCGGGTGCCAATCACGCCTCACCTAGGTTGGGGTGTGACAAAGTGGTATCAGAGCAGGTTGGTCCAAGGGAGTCTACAAGCCGTGTCTAGTAGAGTCTTATTTATAAGTGTGTTGTGCACCACATTATATAAACAGGGAGCTACATGGCATTTAGGAATCTGTTACCCTTCTTTCAAATCTAAATTGTCACACCCTAATTTCCGATAGGGTGTGATGGGCACCCGACCCTTACCTAGGGCCGAGCGAACCCTCCGACTATCGTAATACTCGTAATCATCTTGGTTCCTTAGCCAAAACACAAATACATAATAAAAGTTTTTGGAAAACAAACATGCTTTTCTTTTTCCGAAACAACGAAATCGTAACACTTAAAACTTGTATTACAATGCATAACAATAGTACGTCGCTTGTGTAGCCGATTACATAATCGACGTCTTACACCCACGACAACGCTCGCAAAGTCTCTAACACGGAGACATAAATCCATAACATCATAATCGACTCGGCAAAGCCTCGGAGGAAATGGAGCTCGCCAATCCCGCCGGAACATCTTCTCGCTAGTATCTTGACTCGCAGGTGTACTGCGCGGCATGAAACGCGGCCCCGAAGAAAAGGGGGTCGATTTTAATATGTGCGAGTATGTAAAGCATGGAATACATGACACGAGATCATATCTGAAAAGAGGAGTACGGAATATGTGCATAATAGTCAGAATATCGAAATACGTGCACCTGTAATACAAATAGTGCCCAGGAGGTACAGAAGATAGATATACTAATCAGAATGCTCACCTCCTAAATACAAATCATGTATGCCAAATCATATGTCATCATGTGTAAAAATAACGTGTCCCGGCCCTTCGAGGGACTCGGTGGATGGAATCTTGTATGTCAAGATCATGTGTCGTATGCATATAACGTGTCCCGCCCTTTATTAAGGGACTCGGTGAATAAAATCATGTACGACGTAACTATACATCATATATGCAAATAACGTGCCCGGCCCTCCCGTGGGGACTCGGTAAATCATATATCATGCAAACATATAACGTGTCCGACCTGGCGAGGGACTCGGTGAATAGAATCACGTATGTCACATCAAACATCATATATGCACGTAACGTGTCCGCCCGCCGGTGAGGGACTCGGTGGATAACATGTCCCGCCCTTCAATAAGGGACTCGGTAGAGGGAATCCGGTCCCGAATGCGGCGCCATCGTCACATGCGTGTCCCGCCCTCGGCGGTGGGTCTCGGTGAACAATGCGGGTAATACGCACGAGAACATGTCCGGCCGGGACTCGGTGAATAGACATACTCGACATGCACGAGCGAGTCGTGAGAAACCATATGCACACATATCGAGACCCGACGGAGGCACATACACACTTATCAACATCCGAAAACTCAATAAAATGATCATGCGTCGTCGTCGACGACAATCAAAGCATCGAGTCTACGGAAGATATTCCTATCGAACGTTCGTAGCAAACTATTCATACATTACTCGTATCACAATTCTTATATCAATTTACATACCGAGATCGGAATACTTTTATCGAATACTTTTACCCAAATACTTATGTCGAATGCTCGTATCGTAATGCTTATGTCGAATACTTATATCAAAATACTTATATCAAGATGCTTATAACAAACATTACTTATGTCGAATACATATATCGTAATACATATATCGAAATCCTCGTAGTTGAGTACTTTTATTAGATTACGTGTATCAAAATATCCGTATCAAAATACTTGCATTCAAATGCTTATATCAGTGTTACCAGATACTTATAACAAACTCGCAATAGTAGCCAAAGGTTTCCCTAAATTGACGTACGAAAATAAGACAAATAGAACCATACAAATAGGTCTCGGGGATTGCGGGCCCACCTCGGGTCAAGTCAAGGTGGCATACGTAGATTTACAACCATTAGGCTCTATGGAGCCACCGGTGATGGTCTCAAGATAGTTCGGTTCCATTTACGAAAGTTCTAAACGTTTAAGTTATTTTTCCGATAAAGTATAGAATGTCTAATTCAATTGTATTGAATAAAAAAGGGCCAAATTAAAACTCGTATTTCTAAGAATAAAACCGTCCCCGAGACTTGTAATCAAGCCTATTACAACTAGGACATGCCAAAGAAAGAAGAGGTAAGCCTTACATACCTTCGCCCCTAAGCTAATCCAAACTTACGTCTCGGCTTCTCACGATCTACAATAATGTCATTGGACACCCAACATTAGCCATAAGCATGGAAGAACCCAATTCCAAGCCATCACTTTATCTACAAAAATTATAAAGATTTCCCCTATATATTCACCGACCCCGAGAATTCAACTCGGCCAAAACACAACAACCAAACCAACAATCTTAATAACAATATCGATAGGTAATTCAAGATATCCAAACTAACAACCAATCTTACCCGAAACCTTCCAATTCAACAAGAACGACAACACATTTCTACCTTCCAAATTCATGAACTACATCCACAATCCCATATATTACAATATGATCTTTACAATTATGAAAACATATTAAAATCATATTGACCTTCAAAAACCCACAACAGATTGCCACACCAACATAAGTCATTAAACCTTCATTTCACATTGTAGAATTTCAATACGACAACCAAATTATATCAAAATTAAATTTTCCATCTCTTTTCATAAATGACCACCATTCGGTCAGCCCCTCAACACACACAACTTCATGAATTTCATCCATTTCAACACATTACGACATGCTCAAAACGTCCATAATAAATAATACCAACCAAACACTAAATAAAACTAATTCATTCTTGGCATACAAGGCACCCATTTTCGGCCACAACATCAATACACCCCTTCCATGATTTCCATCCATTTCCACACATTACGATACAAAAACATGCTAAACACAAGTAATTCACCCCTCCTACAACACTACACACTCACGGCCACACACACATATTCGGCCCAACACCAACGTTCATATTTTCGTGATTTTTGTTCATTTCTATATACTACAACATCCACAAACCATTACATAACATATAAAAAAATAAGGTTGAACCATACCTTGTTCCTTCACCTCCCCTTCTCGGCTAGGGTCATGAATCACAAACGGATGTGCTTGCTCCAACAACTAGCTCATGTTAATAAGGACCTTTCACTTAGTAGGAAAACATGAAAAGAAAAATTTTCCGTGATCGCTCTCCCGTAGGCTGTGGTTCGGCCACATTATGGCCGACTCTCTCTCTCTTTTCTTCTCTTTTCTTGAATTCTCTAGAACAAAAATGATGAAGTGTATTGTTCTTGGTCATCACCCACACATATATATATTTAGTAATGGGGCACATGGCCGGTCATGTGCACCCTTTTCTCTTCTTTTTTTTCCCTCCAAATTTCTTCAAATTTCTAGAATTTTCTTTAAGTAACAAAAAATGAATTGCATGCTACTTAGTCATCTTTTATTCACATGTATTTTACACCCATGTGGGCCATAGTCCACTCAACTTGGATGGCCACAAGACTTCTTCAACAAGTCATAAATAATAATTTCCAAATTCCAAGTTTGCCCTTAATATTCCATGACAATAATATTTATAAGCGACTTGCGCATTCAAACAAACTGGAAAATGGACTTTCCCTTAACTTCCCGCAATTGTCTTACAATATTCCAACGTACAAAATGCGGGATATAACATCCTTCCCCCCTTTAGAACATTCGTCCTCGAATGTTCAATTAGTCCTGCGGGTCTCATAAGCACCTTGGGGGAGCTCCCTTTTCATAGCTATTGCCATTCTTCATACTATTTCTTAAGCTATCCAATATTCTTTTGTCATACTCTTTTCCTTCCCACACGTCCATTTCCTGGCGCCATGTCGTTTAAAGTCTTTGCGAAACTTCTTACACTGCCTTAAATACCCTTCTGATTCTTATCCGCTTATTCTTTGGTTTTCCGATCTTACTAACTTGTTTCCATGAGGGGGGGGGGGGGTTCATTTGTAGCCCAAGCATCCATATCAAACATACTACCGTATCATTGTTTTTTATCTCATTGTTGCATCTCTCGCCCGCTTCCCCCTTTAGGGGTATCTTATACCATTATCCATTCATGCCTGTCTCTTTTTCTACACACGAGAAATCTTATGCTACCTCTGTGTCGTTCAGAACACACTACTCTTACATAGTCCCTTTTCTCATTTTCAAAACGTATTCTATTCGTTCACATTTTATCCGTATCATCCCAGTCATTTTTTAGCATTCGTCCTGCCTTGTTCCACGTCTTTCTATAACTTGGCCTTTCACTGTTCCGTCACTTATAGCACTCGTGTCCCCCGTTACACACGTCTTAACCTATTACTATACCATTGTCCCGCTTCCTTTTTATTCCTTTCTTCCACTAGCTCCTTCTTTTCACCATCCTAATTCGCCCCGTCCTACGCGACCTTTTATGGTTTACGCCGCTCCTTGCATTCCAATTTTCCTTAGGTTAACTTAACCTCTCATTTGCCTCTTCCTTTGAATTTGTAAGACTTTTCAGGAAACTTCCCAGGGGGGTCACCCATCCCAGAATTTCTCTCACTCCAGCACGCTTAACTTTGAAACTTTAATAAAATTGGGTGCGTTAATGCCAGTATGATCGCGTCCACCTCACTACACGACCTTCTACACATAATATTGAGTCAGTTGGAATTTTAACGTACTCCCAAAACGCCCTTACAACACATCCCGGCAGCTGTTTTATCAATACGTTCCTATTCGTCACAATTCTTCTTCCTTCATACCCTTATCTTAGTCATGTCACTTTATCCGAACCTACCAATCTTTTCTAAATCATCGCCTAGTAGCACAAGTCCTTCCAAATTTCCTTACTACCATATTTCCACCGACGTCTTATTTACTATTTTACCACTCATCCCACAGTTAACTTATTCCTAGAGGAGCGATCGTACCTACGGCTAGTCAACTTTCATCGCTACCATTAACATGACTTTTTCGAAATATCTTCCAAACTTATATCTCATTCTCGTATTACTTCCAGAAAAATTTCGGCAGAGTTTCCTCTGTATTTCTTACTATCCCAAAGCCTGCACGCAGGAGATACCAACAATGCCTCACAGGGCCATCATCATATATACATATCATGCCATATCATATCGTATCATAATCACACACGGCTCCCAATATTCATAAAAGGCTGAAAATATTAGATTTACCTCATATGCTCGACGCGGCTACACGTGTCACACTTTCTTGCTTACCTCCCTTTTTAGTTTTCAACTCTGCCTTTCAATCGTATGCCAATACCTTTATTGACATATATCTTTCGTATCTTTACTTACCTGCGTGCTTTGTAACCTTCCATACCGCTGGTCGCTTCCGCCTGTCTACGTCATTCTCTCGCCGAAATCAAAGATTAGTACAAAGGATCTCATTTCCTATAACTTGGCTCTATGGCACGATCTAAGAGGTGAACGAAGAGTAACCATCCTAAATGCCCGCAGCCTCTGTTTATAGATGTGGCCGCTTCACACCATAAACGGGACTCCACGGGGACACGACTTTGCAGACAACCCCTAGACCGACCTGCTCTGATACCACTTTGTCACACCCTAATTTCCGATAGGGTGTGATGGGCACCCGACCCTTACCTAGGGCCGAGCGAACCCTCCGACTATCGTAATACTCGTAATCATACTGGTTCCTTAGCCAAAACACAAATACATAATAAAAGTTTTTGGAAAACAAACATGCTTTTCTTTTTCCGAAACAACGAAATCTGTAACACTTAAAACTTGTATTACAATGCATAACAATAGTACGTCGGCTTATGTAGCCGATTACATAACTGACGTCTTACACCCACGACACTGTCTGCAGAGTCTACGCCACGGAACATAAATCCATAACATCATAATCTTACTCGGCGGCACTCGAGGGTAATGGAGCTCGCCAATCCACATTTGGAACATCTTCGCTAGTATCTTCGGCTCACACAGGTGTACCGCGGCATGAAACGCGACCCCGAAGAAAAGGGGTCGTGCAGAATATGTACTGAGTATGTAAAGCATGGAATACATGACACGAGATCATATCTGAAACGAGGAGTACGGAATATGTGCATAATAGTCGGAATATCGAAATACGTACTGTAATACAAATAGTGCCCAAGAGGTACAGAAGATAGATATACTAATCAGAATGCTCACCTCCTAAATACAAATCATGTATGCCAAATCATATGTCATCATGTGTAAAAATAACGTGTCCCGGCCCTCTACTGAGGGACTCGGTGGATGGAATCTTGTATGTCAAGATCATGTGTCATGTATGCATATAACGTGTCCCGGCCCTTTATTAAGGGACTCGGTGAATAAAATCATGTACGACAGAACTATACATCATATATGCAAATAACGTGCCCCGGCCCTCCCGTGAGGGACTCGGTAAATCATATATCATGCAAACATATAACGTGTCCCGGCCCTCGGTGAGGGACTCGGTGAATAGAATCACGTATGTCACATCAAACATCATATATGCATGTAACGTGTCCCGGCCCGCCGGTGAGACACTCGGTGGATAACATGTCCCAGCCCTTCAATAAGGGACTCGGTAGAGGGAATCCGGTCTGAATCTGGCGCCATCGTCACATAACGTGTCCGGCCCTCAACGGTGGGTCTCTCGGTGAACAATGCGGTGTAATACGCACGAGAACATGTCTGGCCCGGGACTCGGTGAATAGACATGCATACGGACATGCACGAGCGAGTCGTGAGAAACCATATGCACACATATTGAGACCGACAGAGGCACATACACAACTTATCAACATTCGAAAACTCGATAAAATGATCATGCGTCTTTGTCGTCGACAATCAAAGCATCGAGTCTACGATTAAGATATTCTATCGGAATGTTCGTAGCAAACTATTCATAACGGATTACTCGTATCACAATTCTTATATCAATTTACATACCGAGATCGGAATACTTTTATCAGAATACTTTTACCCAAATACTTATGTCAGAATGCTCGTATCAGAATGCTTATGTCAGAATACTTATATCAAGATGCTTATAACAGATTACTTATGTCAGAATACATATATCAGAATACATATATCGAAATCCTCGTAGTTGATTACTTTTATTAGATTACGTGTATCAAAATATCCGTATCAATATACTTGCATTCAAATGCTTATATCAGTGTTACCAGATACTTATAACAAACTCGCAATAGTAGCCAAAGGTTTCCCTGAATTGTCGTACGGAAATAAGACAAATAGAACCATACAAATAGGTCTCGGGGATTGCGGGCCCACCTCGGGTCAAGTCGAGGTGGCATACGTAGATTTACAACCATTAGGCTCTATGGAGCCACCGGTGATGGTCTCAAGATAGTTCGGTTCCATTTACGAAAGTTCTAAATGTTTAAGTTATTTTTCCGATAAAGTATAGAATGTCTAATTCAATTGTATTGAATGAAAAAGGGCCAAATTCAAACTCGGATTTCTAAGAATAAAACCGTCCCAGAGACTTGTAATCAAGCCTATTACAACTAGGACATGCCAAAGAAAAGAAGAGGTAAGCCTTACATACCTTGGCCGCCCTCTAAGCTAATCCAAACTTACGTCTCGGCTTCTCACGATCTACAATAATGTCATTGGACACCCAACATTAGCCATAAGCATGGAAGAACCCAATTCCAAGCCATCACTTTATCTACAAAAATTAAGAAGCATTTCCCACCATATATTCACCGACCCCGAGAATTCAACTCGGCCAAAACACAACAACCAAACCAACAATCTTAATAACAATATCGATAGGTAATTCAAGATATCCAAACTAACAACCAATCTTACCCGAAACCTTCCAATTCAACAAGAACAACGACAACACATTTCTACCTTCCAAATTCATGAACTACATCCACAATCCCATATATTACAATATGATCTTTACAATTATGAGAAAACATATTAAAATCATATTGACCTTCAAAACAGCCCACAACAATTGCCACACCAACATAAGTCATTAAACCTTCATTTCACATTGTAGAATTCACAATACGACAACCAAATTATATCAAATAAAATTTGTCCATCTCTTTCACATAAACGCCACCATTCGGTCAGCCCCTCAACACACCAACTTCATGCATTTCATCCATTTCAACACATTACGACATGCTCAAAACGTCCATAACAATACCAACCAAACACTAAATAAAACTAATTCATTCTTGGCATACAAGGCACCCGTTTTGCCACAACATCAATACACCCCTTCCATGATTTCCATCCATTTCCACACATTACAACAATACAAAAACATGCTAAACACAAGTAATTCACCCCTCCTACAACACTACACACTCACGGCCACACACACATATTCGGCCCAACACCAACATCCATATTTTCGTGATTTTTGTTCATTTCTATATACTACAACATCCACAAACCATTCATAACATATAAAAAAATAAGGTTGAACCATACCTTGTTCCTTCACCTCCCCTTCTCGGCTAGGGTCATGAATCATGCAAACGGATGCCTTGCTTGCTCCAACAACTAGCTCATGTTAATAAGGACCTTTCACTTAGTAGGAAAACATGAAAAGAAAAATTTTCCGTGATCACTCTCCCATGGCTGTGGTTCGGCCAGCCATGGCCGACTCTCTCTCTCTTTTCTTTCTCTTTTCTTGAATTCTCTAGAACAAAAATGATGAAGTGTATTGTTCTTGGTCATCACCCACACATATATATATTTAGTAATGGGGCACATGGCCAGTCATGTGCACCCTTTTCTCTTTTTTTTTTTTCCCTCCAAATTTCTTCAAATTTCTAGAATTTTCTTTAAGTAACAAAAAATGAATTGCATGCTACTTAGTCATCTTTTATTCACACGTATTTTACACCCCATGTGGGCCATAGTCCACTCCAACTTGGATGGCCACAAGACTTCTTCAACAAGTCATAAATAATAATTTCCAAATTCCAAGTTTGCCCTTAATATTCCATGACAATAATATTTATAAGCGACTTGCGCATTCAAATAAACCGGAAAATGGCCTTGCCCTTAACTTCCCGCAATTGTCTTACAATATTCCAACGTACAAAATGCGGGATATAACATAAATTGTGCGCTAGAGCTAAGTTATAAGAGAATTCGGTCAGGTATACGAGGTAAGGTAATGGGCTTGCAGCTTTATGAGAAGCGGAGGTGTCACGACCTAACCGTAGGGACATGACGGGCACCCGATGCTAACCCACCCGGACACCTCCTATCGTACTCTCATATTCACATCTGGGTGAGCCACATGGCTTACTTATAATTTACATACATCAATAGTGCTAATCTCATTGGGCAACAACGCATTTATATCATTATCAACAATAATGCCCATATGCATATACACAAGCCGACGGGGCTATCAAAATGATATAGAAAATATGAGCCGACAAGGCTACAGGACATCTAACCATACACAATTGTCTACGAGTCTCTAAGAAGAGTATGTCACATCATATAGGCGGGACAGGGCCCCGCCATGCCCATATGTATGTACACAAAAGAATAATACCCAAAACCTGTAGCTCCGAATGAAATGGAGCTCCTCTATGTAGTCCCTGAAAAGAAATCTATGGATCGAGCCTGTCTCCCTGTCTACCTGCGGGCATGACGCAGCGTCCATAAACAAAAGGACATCATTACGAATAATGTACTTAGTATGTAAAGCTTAATCAACATCATAGCAGAAGCATAAGAGAGCATAAGAAATAGCATAAGATGGGAGAATCAGGAGGTGATAGAATCATTTGTACCTCTAGTGGCCTTTATCATATCTACTTACTTATCTTTCATAGGGACCTTCCATTTCTAATGCTTGCTTATGCATATATACATACATATAGATATTCGTATTCGTTTTTATACCCGTTTTCATATATATATCATACCCGACCATGAAGGTTCGATGGTTCACATACCCAGCCATGACAAGGCTCGATGATTATACATACCTAGCCCTACCAAGGCTCAGTGTTATCCGTACCCAACTCCAGAGGTGTGCGCGCGATAGATATCATACCCGGCCATATAAGCTCGGTGTCACATAATAGTCATGCATACTTAGACACGTATACATCAAAGTCCATAGGTATCATCAACATCGTTGCTATCATCATTTTCGTTACATCTATCTGTAGAGGATCAACTATCATATAAAGGAGGTTCTAGTATCGTGAAAGTATCGAGAAATCGTGAGCTTTAGCAATCTTAGAGATGGAGTCATTTGGAAGACATTATGGAACTCATGAAAGGATATATAGCAAAAGAACCATGCCTTAATGAAAGAAGTGTTATATCCCGTACTTTGTACGTTGGAATATTTTAAGTTAGCCGCGCCAAGTTATGGACAAGACTTTCAATTTTCGGTTTTGTTGATTTTGTTTTAATGCACAAGTTGCATATTCATCTTTTCATTGGCATGGAGCGTTGAGAGTAAATTTGGAATAAGGAAGATTTGGGGTTAAAAGTGAATTATGGAAAGTTAAGCATTTCATGAAAAGGCCAAAGTGGCCGTGTGTTAAGGTGGGACCCACATGTCGGGATTTTATAAAGGACATATGAAGAGATATATGGGTGGTACATGTGAAGTTGAGAAAGTCCTAAGAAGGACCCATAAGCTAAAAATGAGTGTAAGCCCTCCAAAAGGGCGATTTAAGAAAACGTCTTCGGGTGATCTGACTTCGAGGGGCCAAACCGGTATAATGAGTTTGGAATTTGGGAAAACTCCCAGAATGAAAGTTATATATAATTGAAATAGCTTTCCAACCATAGGTCGTGAGTTCACAGGCGACATCAGGATAAGGAGATATGGACGTTTCATGCCAAAAAGGTCAGTGGGCCTGGCCCAACCCGAGCCCAACCGGGTCAGGCCCATTACCCACACCTTTTTAAATGAAATATCAGCCTTTTATCCTCATTTTTCATACCAAAACACCCAGAAAATTCTGGAAAGAGAGAGAGAAGAGCCTTGGAGAGAAGAAAAACTAATTTTGACCAAAATCCGCGCCCCGAATTCCGAAGCCCATGAAGAGAAAAGTGTCGTACGTCGCGTTGCCTTCAATTTGAGCTAAAAATCAACCAAGAATAAGAGGGTGGACGTGGTGGCTGCACACTTAAGGTAAGATTAAGGTTCCTTTTCATTGTTAACAAGTTTATTCAGAGTTTTAACGGATTAGAACGGAGGGAATAGTGTGTAGAAATGGATGAAATTCATGAAACTTTGTATGTTGATGTTGAGCCGTGAGTATGGGCTGTTTTGTGACAAGGAATGAACTAAATTTTATTTAGTATTTTTTGTTGTTGTGTTGTGGATTCTATGATGTAAATAAAGGTTTAATGAATTAAGTTGAAGATAAAATCGTGTGTGGGCTGTTTTGGAAGCTAATGTGAATTAAATATAGTTTCTTGTATTTATGAAGATAATGTTGCTAAAGTGTGGATTGTTGGTGTAGTTGATGAATTTGAAAGAAAGAAATGTGTTGTTGTTGTTCCTATTGGAATTGGGAAGTTTCGGGTGAGGTAGTATATGGTTGGGTTGTTTTGAATATTTTACGGATCGTTTGAAGCGTTCTTGAATTTTGTTTGAATGGTTTTGGATTAGTACTTAAATGTGAGATCATTGGCATTGGCTTGATTGTATGTAGTTGAATTGAATATAAATGGAATGTCGTCGAATTATGTGAATGAAGGTTGCCAATGTTAGAATGTGTTTTGAATTCATTGTTGATGTTGTTGGAATGGTTGTTGGTATTGTTGTTGATAATATTGGCCGAGTTGAATTCTCGGGGTTATTGAACTTATAGGGGAAATGCTGCCCAAATTTCTGTAAATAACAGTGATGGCTTGGGATTGAATCCTTAAGTACTTAAAGCTAATGTTTGGTGTTTAATGACGTTATTGTAACTCTTGGAGAGCCTGAGACTTGAGTTTGGATTAGCTTAGGAAGCAAATGAGGTATGTAAAGCTTATCCTTCTTTCTTTTGGCATGTCTTAGATACGTAAGTAAGATGATATGTTATGAGCCTTGGGGGTAACTCCTATTCTTAAAGTCCGAGCATGTTTAGGATGCTTATTTGCCTCTTGATGTTGGCATCCTTATATGGTTAAGCTATGGTTATATGTCTTTGTATGATTGGTTTTCAAATGTTGTATAAAAAGTTTTGTTTTCAAAAGAGTTTGTAACTACGAACGTCCGTAACTTTCACAGACAGAACCGGATGGCTTTGATATGCTCGTAAATGATTCTATAACGTATAATGACTATGATTTTCATAGGCGGGCCCGGGTGGGGTTGACGCTCGTCCGTGGGTCCCGCGACTTTCCTTTGTATAGTGCTAACGGCTTTTTGAAAAGAACTTAATATGACTATCTTTCCGACCCCCGAGTATGATTATATATTTATTTGTTGAGTTTGAAATGATGATTTTTATGTATGTGATTTTGATACGTAACTATGGTTTCGAAGTTCGATTTGATATGTTCCGAGTGATATTCGGAAGGAAATCGATTTGACTATTGTTTGGCTTATAAATGATGGTTCGTTTTGATTAACCTATTAAGTCTTTGTAAATGTTTTAAATTGTATTTGGTTACTTGTGATTCTACTTGTGCATTCTATTGTTACATTTTCGCAAGTCCCGAGCCGGTGTGTGTTATCGTGCGCACTATGTTATTTATGAAGTATGATGTGTCCGACATATGATTCTTGATGATGTGATTATGTATATATTGTGATTTTGAAGTATGATGTGATACGCGAGTATGATGTGTTTGTATATATGCTACGTTATATGTTGATATGTTATGGATTATGGAATATGTGATATTGCATGGAATTACGGTATGTGGGTATGTGGGTATGTGATGTGGTGGGGATAATGCGGGGATGACATGATGACCCGATGATATGATGTGATAATGAGTCCGATGGATTTAGGCCAATCGATACATATGTGTGCCAATATTGATATGTGATTTTAATGGCATCTATATGTGGTATGATGTTATGATGCAAACCCGGTATGTGTGATATTATTCCGCTTATGATACTTGATCGCGGTATGTGTGATATTTTGACGTATATATGTATGAAATGTTTTTTTGAAAGAAAGTGAAGCATTTTGACATTCGATTATCATATTTGTCTTCTGTACCTCTTATGTATGATTTGTATGTCGGATGCAAGCACTTTGGTATTCTGACTATGGTGCTCACTTTCTGTACTCCTGACTTCGGTTATGACTTCGTTTTCTGTACTTCCTGCTTTGCATACTCAGTACATATTAAAATGCGACCCCCTTTCTTCGAAATTGCGTTTCATGGCGCGCGGTACCCATGAGTAGAGTGATGTTAGCGAGAAGATGTTCCGGTACGGATTGGCGAGCTCCATTTCCTCGAGTGCTTTGCCGAGTCGAGTGCTTTTGTATGGTATATGGAGATTATGGTAGAGACTTTGCGAACGGTGTCGTGTGTGTGATATGTCGGTTTTGTAAGCGGCTATGTAAGCCGATGTATTATTATGCATTATGTTACGAACTTTGTTATGATTACGGATGCTAGTTTTATTTGATTTGATAAGATGAAAGGCATGGTTGTTTCGAAAAAAAAAAAATTTATTTTCATTATGTACTTATGTCATGTTTGCGGGCCCAGTATGATTATGAGTATTACGAAAGTTAGCGGGTTCGCTCGGCCCTAGGTAAGGGTCGGGTGCCCATCACGCCCTATCGAAAACTAGGGTGTGACAAATTGATATCAGAGCAGTTCGTCCTAGGGGTTGTCTATAAAGTTGTGTCCAGTAGAGTCCTGTTTATGGTGTGAAGCGCGCCACATTTATAAACAGGAGGCTACGAGGCATCTAGGGTGGTTACTCTTATTTCACATCTGAGATCGTGCCATAGAACCAAGTCATAGGAAATGAGATTCCTTGCACTAACCTTTTGATTACGGGAAGAATGGCATCGACGAAGAAAGTGATTGATGATATTGGAAGTTACAAAGCACGCGGGTAAGCAAAGGTATGAAAGATATATGTTGGGTAAAATATTGAAGTACGATGGAAATACAAGTTGAAGACTAAAGGGGAAAGTAAACAAGAAAGTATAACGAGTGCGTTTGAATTGGGCATACGAGGTATGTTCATTATTTTTAAATGCGTTAATGATGTTGGGAAGCCCTATGTGTGGCCGTGATATGATATGATATATATATATATGTATGTTGACCCGTGAGGCATTGTTGGTATTTCTGCGTGCGAGTTTTGAGATAGTAAGAAATATAGAGAAAAGCTGCGAAATTTTCCCGAGAGAAAAAAAAAAGAGAGAATGAGATATAGGTTTGTAATACGACTTGAAAGGTCGTGTCGATAGTAATAGTGAGATTAAGACAAGAGTAAGAGGAAGGAATTGTGATGTATATGAATGTATGATAAGACAACTTGTGAATATAAAGGATAAAGTTGATCGAGAAAGGGTAAAGGGTTAAGAAGTGTTATGTTATAGGATTGATTATGAATAAGATATAATGTGAATATAATGAGGATTGTTATGAAAATAAGTGAAGCCTAGTGAGAAAGTGGCCAAGGTTATGATGTGATCTATGTAGCTAGAATACAAAGGCAAGTGTGAAACGGAAAAACAAGCTATGGAACGAATAAGGAAGGGTTTGAGTTAAAGATTAAGAGACGACACGAGATAATGTGCCTAGAATGTTACAAGTTGAGTAAAGGGAATTACAAGAAGGAAAAGTTTAAACCGAGATATATTGGACCTTATTACATTATTCGTAAGGTAAGAGGAGATGGAAAAGAAATATGATTGGTAGAAGAGATTGCGTGCTATGGTAATAAAGGAAACCCCCGAGATCCTCACAAGGCCTTATGCGATTAGTTGAACATTCGAGGACGAATGTTCTAAAGGGGGGAAGGATGTTATATCCCGTATTTTGTACGTTGGAATATTTTAAGTTGGCTGCAACAAGTTATGGATAAGACTTTCAATTTTTGATTTTGTTGATTTTGTTTTAATGCACAAGTTGCATATTCATCTTTTCATTGGCATGGAGTGTTAAGGGTAAATTTGGAATAAGGAAGATTTGGGGTTAAAAGTGAATTATGGAAAGTTAAGCATTTCATGGAAAGAGAAAAGGACAAGGCTATTTTTCCGACTTTGTTTTAAGGCATGGCCGTGTGTTAAGGCTAGGGAAATAAAAATTTCCCAGTGGCCGTGTGTTAGGTGGGACCCACATGTCGGGATTTTATAAAGGACATATGAAGAGATATATGGGTGGTACATGTGAAGTTGAGCAAGTCCTAAGAAGGACCCATAAGCTAAAAATGAGTGTAAGCCCTCCAAAAGGGTGATTTAAGAAAACGTCTTCGGGTGATCTGACTTCGAGGGGCCAAAACGGTATTATGAGTTTGGAATTTGGGAAAACTCCCAGAATGAAAGTTGTAGATAATTGAAATAGCTTTCCAACCATAGGTCGTGGGTTCATAGGAGACATCGGGATAAGGATATATGGACGTTTTAAGGTAGAAAGGTCAGTGGGCCAGGCCCAACCCGAGCCCAACCGGGTCAGGCCCATTACCCACACCTTTTTAAATGAAATATCAGCCTTTTCTCCTCATTTTTCATACCAAAACACCCAGAAAATTCTGGAAAGAGAGAGAGAAGAGCCTTGGAGAGAAGAAAAACTAATTTTGACCAAAATTCGCGCCCCGAATTCCGAAGCCCATGAAGAGAAAAGTGTCGTACGTCGCGTTGCCTTCAATTTGAGCTAAAAATCAACCAAGAAGAGGAGGGTGGACGTGGTGTCTGCACACTTAAGGTAAGATTAAGGTTCCTTTTCATTGTTAACAAGTTTATTCGAGTTTTAACGGATTAGAACGGAGGGAATAGTGTGTAGAAATGGATGAAATTCATGAAACTTTGTATGTTGATGTTGAGCCGTGAGTATGGGCTGTTTTGTGACAAGGAATGAACTAAATTTTATTTAGTATTTTTGGTTGTTGTGTTGTGGATTCTATGATGTAAATAAAGGTTTAATGAATTAAGTTGAAGATAAAATCGTGTGTGGGCTATTTTGGAAGCTTATGTGAATTAAATATAGTTTCTTGTATTTATGAAGATAATGTTGCTAAAGTGTGGATTGTTGGAGTAGTTGATGAATTTGAAAGAAAGAAATGTGTTGTTGTTGTTTCTATTGGAATTGGGAAGTTTCGGGTGAGGTAGTATATGGTTGGGTTGTTTTGAATATTTTGCGGATCGTTTGAAGCGTTCTTGAATTTTGTTTGAATGGTTTTGGATTAGTACTTAAATGTGAGATCATTGGCATTGGCTTGATTGTATGTGTTATACCTCGCATTTTGTACATTTGAATATTCCGAGTTAATGGCGGGAAGTTAAGGACAGGGTTATAATTTTTTTTAGAATGTATAAGTTGTGTATCCATCCTTTTTATTGGAATGGAGCATCAAGGGTAAATTTGGGATGAGGAGAAATTGGAGGCTAAAAATTGGAAAAATGTTTTCATAAAATGGCCAAGGTGGCCGTCCATGTTGGCATGGGTCCCACCCATGGTTGGCCAATTAATTTAAGCCATTAAAGGGGCCATGTGCTTATTTTATATTGTAAGACATGCATATGTGGGCAAAAGTTGACCAAGTCAAGGGGTTATTCATCTTTTATGATTTAGAGAATAATCTAGAAAAATTGAGAAAAATTGGTGGAAAATAAAGGGCACATGACCGGCCATGTGCCCCTTTTGTATATATAAATATGACCAAGTCTTGAAAGGGAGGACCAATTCATCATTTGTTGTCTAGAAATTTCAAGAGAAATGAAGAGAAAAAAAGAAGGAGGAGAACCGGCCAAGAGGGGATGGCCGAACCAGCCCCCTAAAGTTGATCAAGAAAAATTTGTTCTTCTAGCTTTTATACTAATTGGAAGGTCCTCGTCAACATGAAAGGGTCGTTGGAACAAGAAGAACATCCGTTAATGCGATTGGGGAGCCTAGCCGAGTGAAGGAATTCAATGGAAAAGGTGAGGTTTAATCTTTCTTACATGTGTTATATATGATATGTGCATGTTATAGTGCGTGGAATTGGATAAAAATCACGAAGGGTCGTGTGTTGCAAGTTGTGGCCGTGAGTCCATGTTGTTGGAGTAAGCATGATGAACAAATTCTATTTGGTGTAATTTGATTGTTGTGTATGTGTGGAATGTGGAAATGAATGAAATTCATGTGATTATGGTGTTAATGTTGAGCCGTGCAAGTGTGGTGTGTGTAGTGTGGCGAGTATATGTGATTTAATGTAGGCATGATGAATAAATTTCATTTAGTGTTTGGTTGTTGTCATTATGGATGTCATGATGTAAAATAAAGGTTTAATGGTTCAAGATTGGAGTTGCGATTGTGCGGGCTGTTTTGCTAGCTAATGCGAATTAAATATGCTTCCTATATTTATGGTAATAATGTTGTCAAATGTGTGGATTGTTGGTGTCGTTGATGAAATTGGAAGAATGAAATGTATTGTTGATGTCCCTATGGAAATTGGTGGGTTTGGGTGGCTTGGCATATTGGAAGGGTTGTTTGGAATATTGTGCGGATTGTTGGAAATATTCTTGAATCGTGTTTGAATAGTTTTGGATTGATATTTGAATATGCGAATGTTGATATTAGTTTGAATATACGAAGTTGAATTGAATATGCATGATTGTCGTCGAATTATGTAGAAGTGAGTTATTAATGTTAGAATGCGGTTGGAATTGCTTATTGATATTGTTGATGTGGTTGTTGGTATTGTTGTTGAATAATTGGCCGAGTTGAATTCTCGGGGATGTCCAATTTATAGGGGAAGTCTTTGCCGAAATTTACGTAGAAAAAGTAATGGCTTGGAATTGGATTCTTCGATGTTTATGGCTAATGTTCGATGCCTCGATGTTATTGTAGATCGTGAGAAGTCGAGACGTAAGTTCGGAGTAGCTTAGGAAGCGGCTAAGGTATGTAAAGCTCAACCTTTCTTTCCTTGGCATGTCTTAGTTGAAAGTAAGTTATGACACGAATTTCGAGGTAATTCTATTCCGGTGATCCGAGCATGTTTATGATTCTTATTGGCTTATTGACATTCGTATTTTTAATGTGGTCAAATCATGGTCCTTATGTCAGTGGAAAAATTAAATTCCAAAAGTTGCACAAAGGTTTTATTTTCAAAAGAGTTTTATTCCTAAACGATTCCGAAACTACGAACGTCCCTAACTTTCACAGAAAGGCTCGGATCGCTTTGATTTGTTCGTAATAAGATCTCAAGTGAGTAAAGTTGGTAACCTTCCGAAGCGGACTTAGATTGGTTTGGCATATGACTACGATCCCTATGGTTTTGCTAATATGTTCATGATATATGCTATGTTTCCGAATAACGTCCGAAAGATATTTGATGTGACTATGGTCCGATTTTCGAATAACATTCCGTTTAGACTACTTCATTGAGTCTGTGATTATGATTTGTATATGCATATGGTTTCTCACTACTCTGCTCGTGCAAGCTCAATATGTCTTTCACCGAGTCCCGGGCCGGGTACGTATTCGTGCACCTCGTTGCATTGTTCACCGCGTCCCTCACTAGAGGGCCGGAGCACGTTATATTTACCGCGTCCCTTGCTAGCGGGGCCGGGGCATGTTATATGATATGATGATGTGGGGGAGGTGGCCAGGATGGCATATGATGATTCCCTTTTACCACGTCCCTCAGTAGAGGGCCGGGGCACGTTACATGTATATGCATATGATATGATTTTACTACCGCGTCCCTCCCTAGAGGGCCGGGGCACGTTATATGTATATGTATACGATGATTTCATTTACCGCGTCCCTCACCAGGGGGCCGGGGCACGTTATATGTTTACATGATGATTTTATGAAAATGACATGCATGATATGTGTTTTCAAAGGCAAGTCTTATGGTCTTTCTGTATTCTTGGTTTCAGTATAATCCCGCTTATTGTATTTCATGCTTTACATACTCAGTATATATTCCGTACTGACCTCCTTTCTTCGGGGGCTGCGTTTCATGCCGCGCAGGTCAACCAGATGAGTTGAAGATATTCGCAGAAGACGTTCCAGCGGGATTGGCGAGCTCCATTTCTCCGGAGTGCAGCCGAGTCAGAGCATTGTGATATGGTTACATGTTCTATGTTAGAGACTCTGCAGATAGTGTCGTGGGTATAAGATGTCGATTATGTAAGCGGCTATGTAAGCCGATGTGTTATTATGCGTTGTATTATAAGCTCTATATGTTTCTATATGTTACAGATACTCTTTGTTTCAAAAAAAAGTAAAAAGCATATTATTCTTCGAAAAACTTTCGTTATGTATTTGTGTCATGATTTAAGAGCCAGCGTGATTATGAGTATTATGTGAGTCAGCGGGTTCGCTCGGCCCTAAATAAGGGTCGGGTGCCCATCACGCCCTAATAGAAGTTAGGGTGTGACAAATTGGTATCAGAGCGGTTCGTCTTGGGGGTTGTCTACAAAGTCGTGTCGGTAGAGTCCCGTTTATGGTATGAAGCGCGCCACATTTATAAACGGGAGGCTACGGGGCATCTAGGATGGTTACTCTTCTTTGGCATCTTAGATCGTGCAGAGAGCCAAGTTATAGGAAATGAGATTCCCGACACTAACCTTTGACTTCAGCAGAGAAATGGCATCGACGGGAGAAATTGACTAGCGACATCGGCAGCTACGAAGTACGCAGGTAAGCAAAGGTATGCAAGACATATGTCAGGTAAGATATCGAAGTATGATTGGAATACGAGCTGAAGGCCAAA
Source organism: Lycium ferocissimum (assembly GCF_029784015.1). Classification (NCBI taxonomy): domain Eukaryota; kingdom Viridiplantae; phylum Streptophyta; class Magnoliopsida; order Solanales; family Solanaceae; genus Lycium; species Lycium ferocissimum. The sequence continues at coordinate 50,835 of NW_026726234.1, forward strand.
AGAGAAAGTAAACAAGAAAGTGTGACAGGTGCCGATTGAGTTGGGTATGCAAGGTATGTTTATTATTTTTGTACTGTCGACGATGTTGGGAGCCCTGTGAGGCCGTGATACGATGCGATATATATATATATATATATATATATATATATGCTGGCCCTGTGAGGCATTGTTGGTATTTCCGGTGTGCAGGTTTTGAGATAGTAACAGTTACAGAGTAGACTCTGCCGAAATTTTCCCAGAATAAAGTGAGAATGAAATATAAGTTTGTAACATATCTTTGAAGGTCGTACCAGTAGCAATAATAGGATTTGACTAAGTTACGAGTATGGCCGACGCCGAGGAAGAAGTCAATCGCTAAATTGAGGATAAGAATAATTAGAAGGTTGATGTCGTTGCGGTAAAAAGAATTTGGAAAGGGCTTGTTATTCTAAAAGACAATCCCAAAAAGGGCCGGTAGGCTGTGACGGAGTGTTATTTAAGGTACCGACCGAATGGACAAGTAGGGATGAATTACGATGAGCTAATAGTTAAAAAAAAAAAAAAAAGTACGACTAAGATAAGAGCACAGGGGGAGAAATTGCGACGGGTATGAATGTATAGATAAGACAGCATGTGAGATGTTAAGAACAAAGTGGCCCAGAAAGGGTAAAGGATTAAGGAGTGTTATATTATCGGGTTGATTACGAACGGGATGTAATATGAATACGGCGAGGCCCCCGTTATGGAAATAAGTAAAACCTAATGAGAAAGCGGCTAAAGCTATGACGTGGTCTACGTAGTTAGAATATATAAGTAAGGGTGAAACGGAAAAGTGAGCTATAGAGCAAATAAGCGAGACTTATCAAGTTTTATAAAAAGAGTTTGGAATAAGCGTTATACGATAGTAGAAATGATAGTGAGCGTAAGAAAAGAAAGGGTAATCGGAAGGAGAGCGAGATAACAGTATAGTATTAGATCATGACATGTGTAGCTAAGGACACGAGTACTATAAGTGACGGGAATGTGAAGGACCCGGTTATAGAGAAGATGAGGAATGGGGTAAAATGGGGGCAGAAATTCAAAGCTTTCTTTGGTAACGAGTCAACGGTGTGATAAGTAATGACGGTCAAAGTGAGCTCATCGCCATCAGGGACCGGGAAGTTTAGGACGAAAAGTAATCATATCCACAAGTGAAAAGCGAATACTGAGGACTAAAGGAGGGTTAAAGTAGTAATTGTGTTATGAGGGCGTGTTGAAATTTGTAAAGGCTTCAGATTTACCCCAGATTCATTTCAACAACAACCAAACCAACAACTTGAGCTACAACATCAATCAACGGAGGTCATGCGATAAAGTGGACGCGATTATATCAGCGTTAAAGCAACGTATTTCATCGGAGTTCCGAGGTTAAGCGTGCTAGAGTGAGAGCAATTTCAGGATGGGTGACCCCCTGGGAAGTTTTCTGGAGAATCTATAAATTCAGACGCAAGAAGTAAATGAGGAATTAGAGTGACTTAAGGATAAATTAAGAGTCCGAGGAGTGGGTAGAAACCCTAAAAGGTCACGCATAACGGGGCGAATTAGACCGATAAAGAGGAAAAAGGTACATCGCAGTTCTAGAATTAGGGTGAATTGGAATAGTGTTTGAAGATATCTTGTAAGCAAGATAACAGAGAATTGTACGTGTACATAGGTATGTATGAGATATCCTGTACATGGCTAGATCAAGGGACATGTGTATTCCGACAACCAACGTGGCGGTATATGGAAGACATTAATTGGACAGGGTAACGAAGTTCAAGAGAGAAGAAAACTATAAATGGCACGGATGTTATAAGGCAAGTTGATGCGGTTTTCATCACAAGTTAAGCTTAGAAAGTCCTAATACAGTGACATTTGGAAAAGAAAGAAAGAGAGCGAGTAGGCGGAAGGCAAGGCAATCAAATGTCGGAATAAAAAGTACCGCTTAATTGAGGTTGGAAATACGGATTTAGGGCAAGGTAGAGTTGGGCGATAGTATAAGTACACCCCAAAAGGGGGGAAGCGAGGGAGAGATACAAGTGTAAGACGAAGACAATTGACGCTACAATGTCCTGGGTACGGATGCTTGGGCCGCAGGTAAAGTTCCTGCTGAGACAAGCTAGGGAGAAAAGAGGCAAAGACAAAGTGAAACGTAAGGATTAGTGAAGCTACGTTGAGGCGGTTCATAAAATAATTTGACCCCTTTCGTACATTCGGGTAAAGATTGCAACATCACGCGTGACAGGAAAGCTGAGAGCAAGATCTGAGCAAAGGGACGATAGAAGAGTTCGGATTAAGGATAAGGTAGTGACATGAGACAGTGTGTTGGAAATGTAACAGGATGAGTAAAGAAGGATTGTAAGACGATTTAAGCTAGCGATCAGAACTAGTTGGCCACTAAAAGGAGGGTGAATCTATACGCCAACCTCTTTCAGAATTGTATCAGCCGATAACGGTTAAAGCAGGGAACGGCTATTAGTAGCTCAGAAACGGCATAAATCATATGACGACAATCGGTATCGACACTTAAAATTCCAGACTGGCGAATGGGTATGCTTGAAGATATCATCCGTGAAGAACGTAATCAGATTCGACAAGAAGGAAGAGCTTAACCCGATATACACCGAACCTTATTACACTAATTGTAAGGCAAAAGGGTTGCGTGCTAAAGATGTAGCTTCCGTTAAGGCACCGTGGCGGAACGATAACAGAGAGGAAATGACTTGCGAACCCGAGGAGGAGAAGAAAGAGAAATATGATTGGTAGATGAAATTGCATGCCGTGGTGCTAAGGGAACCCCCCCCCCCCCCAAAGATCTTTAGAAGACCTTACGAGACTAGTTGAACATTCGAGGACGAATGTTCCAAAGGGGGGAAGGATGTTATACCTCGCATTTTGTACATTTGAATATTCCGAGTTAATGGCGGGAAGTTAAGGACAGGGTTATAATTTTTTTTAGAATGTATAAGTTGCGTATCCATCCTTTTTATTGGAATGGAGCATCAAGGGTAAATTTGGGATGAGGAGAAATTGGAGGCTAAAAATTGGAAAAATGTTTTCATAAAATGGCCAAGGTGGCCGTCCATGTTGGCATGGGTCCCACCCATGGTTGGCCAATTAATTTAAGCCATTAAAGGGGCCATGTGCTTATTTTATATTGTAAGACATGCATATATGGGCAAAAGTTGACCAAGTCAAGGGGTTATTCATCTTTTTTGATTTAGAAAATAATCTAGAAAAATTGAGAAAAATTGGTGGAAAATAAAGGGCACATGACCGGCCATGTGCCCACTTTTTGTATATATAAATATGACCAAGTCTTGAAAGGGAGGACCAATTCATCATTTGTTGTCTAGAAATTTCAAGAGAAATGAAGAAAAAAAAAGAAGGAGGAGAACCGGCCAAGAGGGGCTGGCCGAACCAGCCCCCTAAAGTTGATCAAGAAAAATTTGTTCTTCTAGCTTTTATACTAATTGGAAGGTCCTCGTCAACATGGAAGGGTCGTTGGAACAAGAAGAACATCCGTTAATGCGATTGGGGAGCCTAGCCGAGTGAAGGAATTCAATGGAAAAGGTGAGGTTTAATCTTTCTTACATGTGTTATATATGATATGTGCATGTTATAGTGCGTGGAATTGGATAAAAATCACGAAGGGTCGTGTGTTGCAAGTTGTGGCCGTGAGTCCATGTTGTTGGAGTAAGCATGATGAACAAATTCTATTTGGTGTAATTTGATTGTTGTGTATGTGTGGAATGTGGAAATGAATGAAATTCATGTGATTATGGTGTTAATGTTGAGCCGTGCAAGTGTGGTGTGTGTAGTGTGGCCGAGTATATGTGATTTAATGTAGGCATGATGAATAAATTTCATTTAGTGTTTGGTTGTTGTCATTATGGATGTCATGATGTAAAATAAAGGTTTAATGGTTCAAGATTGGAGTTGCGATTGTGCGGGCTGTTTTGCTAGCTAATGCGAATTAAATATGCTTCCCTATATTTATGGTAATAATGTTGTCAAATGTGTGGATTGTTGGTGTCGTTGATGAAATTGGAAGAATGAAATGTATTGTTGATGTCCCTATGGAAATTGGTGGTTTTGGGTGGCTTGGCATATTGGAAGGGTTGTTTGGAATATTGTGCGGATTGTTGGAAATATTCTTGAATCGTGTTTGAATAGTTTTGGATTGATATTTGAATATGCGAATGTTGATATTAGTTTGAATATACGAAGCCGAATTGAATATGCATGATTGTCGTCGAATTATGTAGAAGTGAGTTATTAATGTTAGAATGCGGTTGGAATTGCTTATTGATATTGTTGATGTGGTTGTTGGTATTGTTGTTGAATAATTGGCCGAGTTGAATTCTCGGGGATGTCCAATTTATAGGGGAAGTGCTGCCGAAATTTCTGTAGAAAAAGTAATGGCTTGGAATTGGATTCTTCGATGTTTATGGCTAATGTTCGATGCCTACTGATGTTATTGTAGATCGTGAGAAGTCGAGACGTAAGTCCGGAGTAGCTTAGGAAGCGGCTAAGGTATGTAAAGCTCAACCTTTCTTTCCTTGGCATGTCTTAGTTGAAAGTAAGTTATGACACGAATTTCAAGGTAATTCTATTAGGTGATCCGAGCATGTTTATGATTCTTTGGCTTATTGACATTCGTATTTTTAATGTGGTCAAATCATGGTCCTTATGTCGGTGGAAAAATTAAATTCCAAAAGTTGCACAAAGGTTTTATTTTCAAAAGAGTTTTATTCCTAAACGATTAGAAACTACGAACGTCCCTAACTTTCACAGAAAGGCTCGGATCGCTTTGATTTGTTCGTAATAAGATCTCAAGTGAGTAATGTTGGTAACCTTCCGAAGCGGACTTAGATTGGTTTGGCATATGACTACGATCCCTATGGTTTTGCTAATATGTTCATGATATATGTTATGTTTCCGAATAACGTCCGAAAGATATTTGATGTGACTATGGTCCGATTTTCGAATAACATTCCGTTTAGACTACTTCATTGAGTCTGTGATTATGATTTGTATATGCATATGGTTTCTCACTACTGCTCGTGCAAGCTCAATATGTCTTTCACCGAGTCCGGTAGGGTACGTATTCGTGCACCTCATTGCATTGTTCACCGCGTCCCTCACTAGAGGGCCGGGGCACGTTATATTTACCGCGTCCCTTGCTAGCGGGGCCGGGGCATGTTATATGATATGATGATGTGGGGGAGGTGCCCAGGATGGCATATGATGATTCCCACCGCGTCCCTCGTGAGGGCGGGGCACGTTACATGTACATGCATATGATATGATTTTACTACCGCGTCCCTCCCTAGAGGGCCGGGGCACGTTATATGTATATGTATACGGTGACTTCATTTGCCGCGTCCCTCACTAGAGGGCCGAGGCACGTTATATGCTTACATGATGATTTTATGAAAATGACATGCATGATATGTGTTTTCAAAGGCAAGTCTTATGGTCTTTCTGTATTCTTGGTTTCAGTATAATCCCGCTTATTGTATTTCATGCTTTACATACTCAGTACATATTCCGTACTGACCCCCTTTCTTCGGGGGCTGCGTTTCATGCCGCGCAGGTACACCCAGATGAGTTGAAGATATTAGCAGAAGACGTTCCAGCGGGATTGGCGAGCTCCATTTCTCCGGAGTGCAGCCGAGTCAGAGCATTGTGATATGGTTACATGTTCTATGTTAGAGACTTTGCAGACAGTGTCGTGGGTATAAGATGTCGATTATGTAAGCGGCTATGTAAGACGATGTGTTACTATGCGTTGTATTATAAGCTCTATATGTTTCTATATGTTACATATACTTTTTGTTTCGAAAAAAGTAAAAAGCATATTATTCTTCGAAAAACTTTCGTTATGTATTTGTGTCATGATTTAAGAGCCAGCGTGATTATGAGTATTATGTGAGTCAGCGGGTTCTCTCGGCCCTAAATAAGGGTCGGGTGCCCATCACACCCTAATAGAAGTTAGGGTGTGACAGTATGTAGTTGAATTGAATGTAAATGGAATGTCGTCGAATTATGTGGATGAAGGTTGCCAATGTTAGAATGTGTTTTGAATTCATTGTTGATGTTGTTGGAATGGTTGTTGGTATTATTGTTGATAATATTGGCCGAGTTGAATTCTCGGGGTTATTGAACTTATAGGGGAAATCTTTGCCCAAATTTCGTAAATAACGGTGATGGCTTGGGATTGAATCCTTAAGTACTTAAAGCTAATGTTTGGTGTTTATTGACGTTATTGTAGCCCTTGGAGAGCCCGAGACTTAAGTTTGGATTAGCTTAGGAAGCGGACGAGGTATGTAAAGCTTACCTTTCCTTCTTTTGGCATGTCTTAGATATGAATAAGCTATGATACGTTACGAGTCTTGGGGCAATTCCATTCCTGTGATCCGAGCATACATATGAGTCTTGTTCATTTATTGATGTTCGCATTTTGATACGGTCGGATTATGGTCCCTATGTCTTCCGTATGATTGGATTTTAAAAGCTGCATAAAGAGATTTTGTTGAAAAAGATTCTGTAACTACGAACGTCCGTAACTTTCATAGACAGAACCGGATTGCTTTGATATGCTCGTAAATGATTCCATAACGTATAATGACTTTAATTTTCACAGGTGGGCTCGGATTGGGTTGACGCTCGTCCGTGGGTCCCGCGACTTTCCTTTGTATAGTACGAACGACTTTTTGAAAGAACTTAATATGACTAACTTTCCGACCCCCCGAGTATGATTACTTATTTATCTGTTGAGTCTGAAATGAGGATTTTTAAGCATGTGATTTTGATACGTGACCATGATTTCTAAAGTTTTATTCGGTATGTTCCCGAGTGGTATTCAGAAGAAAACCCGATTTGACTATTGTTTCGGTTTTGAACTAACAGTTCGTTTTGATTATCCTATTGGGTCTTTGTAAGTGTTTTGCATTGCATATGATTTCCCACGATTCTGCTCGTGCATTCTGTTGTTACTTCCTTCGCCGAGTCCCGGGCCGGTATGTTATCGTGCGCACTATGTTATATTATGAAGTATGATGTGATTCCGAAGTATGATGTGATTCCGAAGTATGATGTGTTTTCGAAGTATGTTGTGATACGGAGTATTATGTGTTTGGAGATATGCAACATTCCTAAGTATGATGTGTTATGGCGCCGAGCGAGAGGGCGACCATGTTACGTCATCTCCGGTCCCATTACGGACCGTATGTGGTATGTGATATGATAATAGGATGACATGATGATACGTGATGATATGATCTTATTTACCGAGTCCCTCACTAGAGGGCCGGGATACGATATGTGTGCATATGATATGTGATTTTGACAGTCTGGATTATGATCAGTCGGTATCAGAACCGGTAGTGGGGCAAACCCAGTGGTAAGGCAAATTCCACACTGGTTTAGGCGAATCCCACATCGGTTAATGTCAGCTCATATGATATGTTTGATTTTCCGTATATATGAGACAGAAACATTTTTTGAAAGAAAGCGAAGCATTTTGACATTCTGATTATCATATTTGTCTTCTGTACCTCTTATGTATGATTTGTATGTCAGATGCAAGCACTTTGGTATTCGGCTGTGTGCTCACTTCTCGTACTCGACTTCGGTCATGATTTTGTTTTCTGTACTTCTGCTTTGCATACTCGGCACATATTCCGTGCGACCCCTTTCTTCTGGCCGCGTTTCATGCCGCGCGGTACCCTGCATGAGTAGTGATGTTAGCTATAAGATGTTCCCGGGATTGGCAAGCTCCATTTCCTCGGAGTGCCGCCGAGTCGAGTGCTTTTGTATGGTATCCGGAGTTATGCTAGAGACTTGCGTACAGGCAGTGTCGTGTATATGAGATGTCAGTTTTGTAAGCGGCTATGTAAGCCGATGTATCATTATGCTTATTGTTACAGATTGGTTATGATTACAGGCTTTATTTGATTTGATAAGATGAAAGGAATGTTGTTTTAAAAAAAAACAAAAAAAAAGTTTTCATTATGTGCTTATGTCATGTTTTGCGGGCCCAGTATGATTATGAGCATTCCGAAAGTCAGCGGGTTCGCTCGGCCCTAGGTAAGGGTCGGGTGCCCATCACGCCCTATCGGAAACTAGGGTGTGACACTTGGGGGAGCGGCGTTCATGCCCGCAGGTTCAGGTAGTCGGACAGACGATCCAGCTCAATAGGCCTTCCACTCGGTCGCGATCCCGTTGCGCTCTCTCCTTTGTCCCAGGAGTTAGTCCCTTTGTGGCATGCTATTTTGACATGTATATATGGGTATGATAGGGCCATATCCTATTTTTTTCTACGGACTCGTGTTCCCAGTAGGTCCGTGCGGCGGGTACGTTGTCGGGGATGTTATGTAGCCTTGTCGCCTCTCATTTTGTTGTACAAACATACATGGAGCTCGTCGGTTTGCTCGATTGTGTATTATATATTTTTAGGGTGTGTGCCTTGATTCGTACGAGATGGACGATATATATATATATATATATACACGGACATGCCTCGGCCTTGTTGGTATTGTTTGTGTCTAGGTAAGCCTTATTGGTTTAAGTTGGGGGCTACTCCCAGAGTTTTAGATTTAGAGTGGTTCGCTCGGGCCTAGGTTGGCATCGAGTGCCGGTCACGCCACTCCAGATTTGGGGCGTGACAATAAATCCTGCAATTACTCCTTAAGCTCTCTCAACTCGGCAGGTGCCATCCGATATGACGGAATAGAAATAGGGCGAGTGCCCAGATCTAAGTCAATACAGAAGTTACTATCACGATCGGGTGGCATACCCGGCAGGTCAGACGGGAATACCTCTACGAATTCGCTCACAATAAGAATGGACTCGAGGGGTAAAGATGTAACAGTAGTGTCACACACATGAGCCAAATAAGCTAAACACCCCTTGTTGACTAATTTCTTAGCCTGAAGGACGGAAATAATCTTCTTCGGAGTAGGGCTAGGAGTACCCCTCCACTCAAGTCTAGGAATGCCCGGCATGGCTAAAGTGACTATCATGGCATGACAGTCCAAGATCGCATGATAAGGACAAAGCCAGGTCATACTCAAAATAATATCAAAATCCAACATATCAAGTATCATCAAATCTACCCAAGTGTCATAACTCATAAAAGTAACTAAACACGACCAATAAACTTGACAAACCACAACAGAATCTCTTATTGGAGTTAACATATGAATAGGTAGAGCTATCACAAGGCAAATCCCAATCAACGGCATAATATGCAGACACATACGAATAAGTGGATCCAGGATCAAATAATACAGATGTTGTTGTATGTCGGACCGAAACAATACCTGCAATGACAGCATCTGAGGCATCCAGATTGTGATCCACCTCAAACTCTGGGACTTAACTCTACCAGCCTGGGATCTACCACTAGAAACTTATGAACCACCGTGGCCTGACTGAGCACCACCCCTCTGAGAAGCACCACCTCGACTACCTGAAGATGTCGGAGCCCTCTGGGACTGATAACCCCACCTAGGTCGGGACCACTCTCTAGCAAAATGACCAAGCTCTCCACATGCAAAACGGGGCCTTTGAGAGGCTAGGACCGATAGGCGAAGCCGTAGACCCGGCCGAACAACTCTGTCCGCTCGGTCGAGAAAACGAGCTCTCGAAGCTCTTGCCGGGTGGCCCGCTGATAAGCCCTGCAAAGCTAAATGCATAGGGCGGTCGGTGCCCCTCGAGCTGGAACAACCATAACTCCCAACTGTCGCTGCCTCTTCTTGCTAACCTTCCAAATGCGGCCTTAGCGGCCTCGACTAAAGAAGTATGCGCAACGATGGACTAAAAAGAAGCCCCCATGGCCTCAAGCTGAAGGCAAGGAATTTGAAGAGAACTAACAAACCCACCAACAAAGTGCCGAATCCTATCAGCCTCAGTAGGAATCAAAGGTGCTGAATAACGAGCCAAATGCAAGTAGCGAGTAACATAGGCATCCACAGACAATCCCCTCTGCTGTAGATGGAGAAACTCATCCCTACATGCCTCTCTCAAAGCCCAGGGCACACACTTCTCAAGGAAGGCCCGATGAAACTGTATCCAAGTTAGTGGGGGAGAACCTTCAGGTCTACAAGCAATGAAATACCTCCACCAAGTCTTCGAGTCCCCGAGGAACTGGTAGGACACATAATCAACTCCATGGGACTCAACAATACCCATCCTATGTAACAACTTATGCATGTCCAAGATGAACTCATACGCATCCTCTACAGAAGTACCCGAGAATCTAGGCGGCTCTAATTTTCTAAACCTCCCAACTAGCTCCTAATTATTCAAAGTCATAACAAGGCCCATCATGGGTCTAAGATCATCTCCCAGGGCTGGCACTGCATCTATCCATGGAGCCATAGCCGCAGCAGGGTGTGTTGCATGATGTTATATCCCGTATTTTGTACGTTGGAATATTTTAAGTTGGTTGCGACAAGTTATGGACAAGGCTATTTGTTTTCCGACTTTGTTTTAAGGCATAAGTTGCTTATGAATTTATTGGCATGGAATATTAAGGAAAATTTGGGGTTAAAAGTTAAATATGAAAAGTTGGTATTTCATGAAAAATGGCCATATATGGCCGTGTGATGTGGGCCCTCTCCCCCCTTGGTTGGACAAATTTGATTAGTTTAAAACTATGAGTGGTACATGTGTGCATCAAGTATTTGTAGGGACTAATTATATATAGATCATGGATGACCAAGCAAGGCAAGTATTCATCATTTCAACACTTAGAAAATTCAAGAAACTTGGAGAAAGAGAAGGAGAACCATTCGACCAAGGGGCTGGCCGAATATGGTCCCTAAATTTTGATCAAGAAAAATTATTTTCTTCTAGATTTTCTACCAATTGGAAGGTTCTTTATAACATGGAGTAGTTGGTGGAGCAAGCAAAGCATTCGTTTTAGCAAAGCACAAACTCTAGCCGAGGGAGGAGTTAAGTGGAAAAGGTAAGGTTCAACCTTCTTTTACATGTTTTATGGATGGCTTGGACGTATTATAGTGTGTGGAAAAGGATGAAATCCATGAAACTAAGTATGTTGATGTTGAGCCGTGTGTATGGGCTGTTTGTGTAGGAAGAATGAATTAAATTTATTTAGTATTTTTGGTTGTTGTTGTTGTAGATTCTATGATGAAAATGAAGGTTTAATGGTTCAAGTTGAAGTTGTAAACGTTTGTGGGCTGTTTTAGAAGCTAATGTAATTTTAATAGAGTTTCTTGTATTTATGGGAATGATGTTGTCAACGTGTGGATTGTTGATACATTTTATGAATTTGGAAGAAAGAAATGTGTTGTTGTTCCTATGGAAATTGGAAGGTTTCGGGTGATGTTGTAAGTTGGTTGGGCCGTTTGGAATGTTGTGCGGATTGTTTGAAGTGCTCTTGAATCTCGTTTGAATGGTCTCGGGTTAGTACTTGAACGTGTGAGCATTGATGTTAGTTTGATTGTATGCGGTTGATTTGAATGTAAATGAAATGCCGTCGAATTATATAGAAAGGAATTACTAACGTTGGAATACGTTTTGAATTGATCATTGATGTTGTTAATATGGTGGTTGGTATTGTTGTTGATGACTTGGCCGAGTTGAATTCTCAGGGTTGTTGAATTTATAGGGGAAATGCTGCCCAAATTTTTGTAAATAAAGTGATAGCTTAGAATTGGTTCCTAAGTGCTTATGACTAATGTTTGGTGTCTAACGACGTTGTTGTAGATCTTGAGAAGCCGAGACTTAAGTTCTGATTAGCTTAGGAAGCGGACAAGGTATGTAAAGCCTAACCTTTCTTTTTTTTGGCATGTCCTAGATGTAAGTATGATATGATACGAGCTTCGGGGGTAACTCTACTCATAGATCCGAGCATGTCTACGATTCTTATTCACCTTTTGATGTTCGCACTTTAATATGGTCGAGCTATTGCCCTCGAGTCTTTTATATGTTTGGATAATGAATGATGCATAAAGAGTTTTTATTCCTAAAAGTGTTCTGTAATGTATAATGTCCCTAACTTTCATATATGGTCTCGGATTGCTATGAAATGCTCGTAAAGTGTTCCATAATGAATAATGCCCGTAACTTTCATAGGCGGGCTCGGATTGGCTCGATACATGTTTATGATCCCTGAGACGTTAGGTGACATATTTCGTAATGATATTTCAAGAGCCCTAAGTATGACTGTCATTCGGATACTCGAGCGTTGATTTGTCTACTTACCTATTGAGTCAGGATTGATGATTTGTATGCATGTGGTTTCTCACTACTCTGCTCGTGCGAGCTGTTATTACTTCTTTCACTGCGTCCCGGGCCAGGGCATGTATTCGTGCAACTCCACTGCATTATTCACCGCGTCCCTCACTAGAGGGCCGGGGCACGTTATATGATATGATGATGGTGCCAGCCCACAGGATGGGCCGAGTATGATATACATGATGGAGACAGAATCTCCTTCACCGCGTCCCTCACTAGAGGGCCGGGGCACGTTCTTCACCGAGTCCCTTACTTGAGGGCCGGGTACGGTATATATATATATATGATGGCATGATGATGTGATGACATAATGATATGATGATTTTATTTATCGAGTCCCTCACTGGAGGGCCGGGACACGTTATGTATATGCATATGTACTACATGATATTGACATGCATGATTTATGTTTCAAAGGCAAGCCTTGCGGTTTTCCAGTTACTGTACTACTTTTCTACACTCCTGAATTCAGTATGATCCTGTTTACTGTATTCCATGCTTTACATACTCAGTACATATTTCGTACTGATCCCCTTTCTTCGGGGGCTGCGTTTCATGCCACGCAGGTGTATACAGATGAGTAGAAGATGTTCCAGCTGGATTGGCGAGCTCCATTTCCTTCCGGAGTCTTTGCCGAGTCAGAGTATCTATTTTATGGTATCTTGGTTTATGTTAGAGACTTTGCAGACAGAGTCACGTATATAACATGTCTGTATTGTAAGTGGCCCTGTAAGCCGATGTATCACTATGCATTATGTTACAGATTTCATACGATTACAGGTTTTACTTGATTTGAGAAAGACGAAAAGCATGTTGTTCTTTGAAAAACTTTCATTATGCACTCATTTTATGATTTAAGGGCCCAGTATGATTATGAGTATCATGAGAGTCTGCGGGTTCGCTCGGCCCTAAGTAAGGGTCGGGTGCCCATCACGCCCTATCGGAAGTTGGGGTGTGACACATGAGTTGGTCTCTGCTCAGGGGTCTGCACCCCGACTCTAGTCTACGATCCTCTGATCGGAGAAGTAACACCAGCGGCAGCCTGCTGGGCATCTAAGTGGAGTAGAACACGAGCCATAGTATCCTGCATCATCTGCTCTAAAGTGGCCTCGGGGTGTGCCCGTGCTGGAGCCACATCATCCTAGGAGGCCTGGTCTCGAACCTGCGGAACCTCAGGCTCTGGAGATGGAGATTTCTCACACTGCTGCGCTACCGCAGGAGCCCTGCCCCTGGCTGGGGCAACCTCGCGACCTCTAGCTCAACCACGTTCTCTAGTTGTCGCTTACCCCTTGGTACCAGCCGCAACTGCGGGCTTCAACACCTGGTCTCGGGCTATCATAGCTCGAGTCCTCACCATCTGTGAGAGAAGAGATAAGAGTCAGATACCAATTCGATTTTTTCAGATTCCAATTAGAATAAAGTTGCATGAAAGAAGAAAAGAAAGTGAAGTTTCCTAAATGTCCTGTAACCTCTTGTAGATAAGTACGGAGCTCATCGTACCGATCTACGAGGCTCTACTAGACACACTCTTGTATTATAGATCGGATAGCCTAGGGCTCTGATACCAACTTGTCATGACCCAATTCCACAAGGTCGTGCGGGCACCTACCTATTCCACCTCAGTAAGCGAACCTTTCTCCCAACAATCATAAAATTATGAATAAATAAATAAATAAGCGGAAGAGATAGAATAATGTAAGTCTAACATACGAATATATAATTAGTGCGGAAATAAGAAATTACACCCCAGTATCTGCTCTGGTCATGCAAGAGCATCTAACTAAATATTACAAGTCTGAATAATAGTAATACATCAATGTCACAAAATCATGTCTCAAGACGGAAATAAAGACATAATAAAAGAACAATCTTCAAGGTGGCGAACGTCCTCGTGCTCACCCTGTAAGACTCGAAACAACAATGCTCTGCTACTATCAGCCACGAGGAGTAGAGGTCGATCCCACTTGGACCTCTGCATTCATAAAAGAATGCAACAAGTACAGGTCAATACAAACAACAAGTATTGGTAGGTATCATAGGATGACTAAGATTAGCTAACATATAGCAAGGCAATAAAGCAAGATAAACAGGTAAATCATCATGGTATAATTCAACACGAGCCAGTAATCAAGTACAAGTCACTACCTACGTTATAGCATCTAGACCCAACTATGCCAACTCTCAGTACATCTAATCTAAATCCGTATATCACAAGTACATCACAAGAATATCACAATAGAAGCCATGTTACAATGCAATGCAATAATGTATGAAGTGTGAATGCAATGCATATGTACCGTACACATGTACTCCAATAATTGAACATCATATCTCGGCAGTACAACCCATGGGGGACCCGCGAAGTCCATGTACCCTCACGATTCCAGCAAAGTCCTCAGCAATCGCTACCAGAACTCATACATCGATTTCGGGACAAACATTGGACACGTCACTCTCATCCAATTGAGCCCAGCTTATAATAGTGTTTCTTTGTATATCATCAATGTATCAACAGTATATCATGAAGGATGAGAATGCGTGCAATGTATGAGTTCAATGTTAATAATCAATACAATATCAACAGTACCACACATGGGCACACCAACAATATCAATAAAAAGGCTACACAATAAGCAGAAATAGAATCACAATCCTCGTCTCAAAACAACAAGAAGTAAGGTGCTACAATATCAGCATTAATATATATCAATAGCCACCAATATCTACTATCTTCACGTGGCACCTAGCCAATAATAATAGAACAAGATAAGTAACAACACAACGGGGTGGCTAGCCCCAAATCATATAACAAAGCCCAACGTAAGGCAATATCCAACCCAACTTCATACCTGAAGGTTTACATGTATTCTACGACAATATCATTTAAATATATGCTTCTCTAATCGAAGTCTCACTATAAGGTAAATCGTAACCAACCTGGAAGGCCGAACAACAAAGTCTCCAACAATCACAACTTAGTCTTTCCTTTCCTTTGAGCCTCAATATAATGAAAGTCTAAGCATATTTGAATCATGAAATTAGAATCAAGAAGAACATCAATCAAACCCTACTCCTATTCAAGACCCAAATTCCCAACCTATGGAATGGGGTTTATGAACTAGAAAGGGAAAATTAGGAATCTATAGGCCTCAACATGAAATTAAGCTCTAGGTGATCAATTCCCATCAATTACAAGCTAGAAGAACTCTAGAAGAACCAACAATTTACTTTAATTCGGATTCTAGACAAAACCCCCAAATTTGGGTATAAACCCTAACTTGCAATCCCATAAATTAGCCACTAATTTGGAAGAATTCATCCAATAATACATTCTAGTCATTAATTCCATGCTTAAAGAAGCTAACCCATTCAATAAATCCAGGTTTAGAAGCCTAGAAAGTAGAACTCATGGAACCCCTTTTTAATCATCAAACCCTTAAGGAACTATCATAATAGTGGAATCCTAAGGTGATTAAGGAAAATGGAATAACAAAGAAAATAGAAAAACTTACCACTAAGAGTTTCTCCTATGAATCACCTTGAAAAGTTCTCAATAACTCCAAAGTCGAAATAATAAAGAATGAGGGACTTAGGGCTTTTAATACTCATTTAATGAAATAATCTGCCCGATACCGCTTCCGCGACAATTGGACTGCTGCGGCGGTCCACCTCACCAGCACTCAAACTGCCACGGCGGTCAGCCATCATTACACTTAGCCGTTGTTGCGGTAATGGTGTTGCCCTAGCGGGCACCAGAACCAGAAATTCCAAAAGTTACAATCTCAACCCAAATTCTGACCATCACTCGAGGCCATCTGCTCACATACCATAGATGCAGGCACAGATAAAAACACGCTACAAACACATCCGTGGCCTCAAAATTCCCAACGGAGGTCTCATTGAGCGAGTCAACCTCAAATCCAACTTCCCAACCCAAGTCTCAAAATGCACCCGAGTTCATTCAGAACCGAAACAAATATTCGCACAAGTTCTAAAAGACCATCCGGACCTCTCAAAATCGACGAATTCCCAATAAAGGTCTATTTACCTAAAAGTCAACTTTGAGTCAACTTTTTTCGCTTAAAGCCCAGATTTCCCAAAAATTTGCCCGAATCATATCTAAATACCTCAAAAATGTGTCAACGATCCCCTCGTGTCAAAAGTGAGCTAACAAGCTCGGCGAAGGGTCAAAAAGTGCCGAAAAGACTATAACGACCAAGCGGGTCGTTACATAAACATGGAAATAAGATGGAATCTTACCTTAAGAACTCAAGAGCACTCCAACTCCAAAATTACTTCACCTGGAAGTTCCTATAAAGCTTCTACAAAAAGGAGAAACAAGCTTCAACCACACTTTGGAAACCTTTACCTAATCTTCTCTTTTGATCCTTGGTTTTTCTTAGGAATTGATTAGATATGTTGGAGAGGGTTTTTAGAAGGTTAGAGGTCAGGGGAAGTGACATAGACATATTTTTAATGAGGAGTATATGAAATATTTTTTTTTAAAAAGAGCTGAAACCGACATAGACATACGGCCAAAAATATTGGCCGTATATATATATATATATGTGGACCGTATTTCTCAATGAAATTTCTGCCCTCTCTGCCAAGAGAAGTACAGACCTTATTTCAATGTATGGTCCTTATTTTGATATATGGTCCTTATTTCAATGTATGGTCCTTCCAACACATGCCAGCATGAACTTAAACCTTCATGTGCTCAAGATGAACACATCTAATCTTATAAAGCCTGAAAGATAATTTTTCTCTCCAAATCTATAACCACCAACTCACAAAGATGCTTAACGTACAAGAGTGTACGGGGTGTAAAAATTTCACATTGGGCAGCGCCTTCCTATTGATGTGGTTGACGCGTGTGGATTATACTTCTGCTTATTTTGAGATGCTGAGTCGTGATAGCTCGAATGATGCTTTTGGACTTGACATGCAAAATGATTCATGTTAAGCCCGATTTTGAATGAGTCCAAGATAGTTTGCAACTTCTCGGTTCTTCTAACTGGTTTTAAAAGGGTTAGAGTTCCCATTCTGTTGAGCCCTATTTTGAATGGGTCTAAGATAGTTTGCAACTTTTCACTTCTTCAAATAAATTTTAAGAAGGTTAGAGTCGCCACCTAATTTTTAAGAAAAATTAGGAAACCCATATGCATTTGTGTATGTACTCCCTTTATAATTCACGAAACCTATGAGATTCTACATAAGGGTCTTAGTTACCTCAAGGAAAAGGTTTTAAGCTTCCCTCAGAGCCTGTTCCTTAAACTTAGTTTAATTGAACACTAGAGGGGGATAACTATATATTTATCATTATTATTACTTGTTTTCAAAATGTTGTGATTTCATGAAAAGCCACACTGGGTAATGATATGCTAAGTATATACAGTGTATAAAAAATGTATGTATATCAAGTATCAAGTATTGATAAAGAATGTATATTGATAGGAATGTACAAAGTCATGTAAAGAAAACATACATCGTTCGTATAGTAACGTATTTGTTAGTAAAATGAGT
Source organism: Lycium ferocissimum (assembly GCF_029784015.1). NCBI lineage: Eukaryota > Viridiplantae > Streptophyta > Magnoliopsida > Solanales > Solanaceae > Lycium > Lycium ferocissimum. The sequence continues at coordinate 68,631 of NW_026726234.1, forward strand.
ATATATCTATTGGCACAAAAGGTATATCAGCTGGTGTAAAGAATGTATACAACTATATAAAAGAATTATAAAAAATAATACAAGAGTATGTAAAATAGGTATATCAAGTATATAAAGAATGTGTGTCTATGTATATAAAAAGAATGTATGTATATTAATCATATAAAGAATGTATTTCAAGTATAAAAGACAGTATATCAAACACAAAATGTGTAAAGAATTTTATAACTAGATATATCAGTGCATAAAGAATTTAAAAAGGCTTTAAGAATATTCATTGGTATAGAGATCTTATATAACAAAAGAATTCAGAAAAAAGTGAAGTCGTTTTGACTTGTTTCTACCGTTTCGCATAAGAGTGTCTATTTAATAAATATCCTATCAAACGAATAAGGAACAGTAGAATTGTAAAAAGTATTGATAAAAAATAAGTATAAGGAATTGTGGATAAAAAAAAAAGTGAAAAATTGTAATGCCTTTAAAGAATGAAAGATTTGTAAATGGACGACCTAAACCTAGCGTAAAAAGTGTATTAAAAGTGCATAAAGAATATAAAATAAAAGATGGACTAATATTTTTGAGTTGACGCCAAAAGTGTGAATTAATTAACAAAGTATTTATACCCAGTCAATTTGATCTATTTATGAATGCATTGACGGCTTAAGTCTTGCCTAAAGTGAATGACAAATTTTAAGTTAAACAGACAAGACAACAAGTAATTAAATATTTGTGAGGTTTACCGACTTTACGTCACTCCGGTAGAGTAGTAACGTTTCATTTGGCTTCTCATGCATGCTTTATATAAATATATATATATATGTATGTATGTATTTTCTCACACTGCGCTGTGCTATAGCCAGTCGAGCAGACACGTAGTTATGCACACCACTGCAGTAGGCAGCTTATAATATCATCCCGGATGCGGTATGATGATGACACGATGATACCACCATGCCTACATGGCCAGGCAGTATACTATATAGTTATGTATGTATGAGATGGTTTATTTTTCTAAAGCTAAGCATGCATGACATCCGCCTTAAAAGGCATTCAAATGGACAGGTTATTCCTCTTATCTCATGTTATCTTCCATATCTCTTATAGTGTTGCTATTCATTCCCTACATACTTAGTACATTATTCATATTGATGTTCTTTTCTTGTGGACGCTGCGTTCATGCCCGCAGGTAGGCAGAGAGACGGATCAGATCCTTAGGTGCTTCATCAGCGGATTCTCGGGAGCGCTCCATTTTCTTCGGAGCTGCAGTCTCATGGTATTACTCTTTTGTGTATATATATTTGGGCATGGCGGGGTCCAGTCCCGTCTTTTTAATTTCTTGTACTCTATGTAGAGGCTCGTAAACAGATGTGTATAGTTAGATGTCCTACAACCTCATCGGTTCATTTTCTGTATATCATTTTTGGCAGCCTTGTTGGCTTGCATATATATATATATATATATATATATATATGGTCTTAGTTGATTATGTTCATATAGAAAGCTATCATTGTTGCAGATTCATGCCCTTTTAGATTGTGATATTCATGAGTTATCTTTCATGGTCCACTTAGAATGATAATGAGAAGTATGTTAAGAGGTGCTCGGTAACCGCCGACAGACATAGAGAAGGGCAAGTCCCAGAATGAGGTTCCATCTCGGATCTCTCATACTCCATCTATTTCAGAGAAGCACGAAGGAGCCTTAGATCCAGCGCCAATACCCCCTAGTTCCTCCACCAGATGCCTCAAGCCAAGAGATAATAAAGGCCATTGCTTTCGACCCCTGGTTAGTCACCGCTCGGACCCCCGGCGACGGGGTGTGGGTCATGGCGATAGATTTTCCCTCAGGCCCGGAGCCCATGATTTCATTAGTTTGAACCCTACAGAATTCTTTGGGTCAAAATCGGATGAGGACCCGTAGAGCTTCATAGATGAGATATTGAGGACATTGCGGATAATACATGCTTCTGATGTTGAGTCGGTAGAGTTGGCCTCTTATGGATTGCGAGATGTGGTTGTTCATTGGTACAACACCTGGATATTTTCTAGAGGGGTAAATGCACCTCCCCCTGTATGGTAAGAGTTCGTAGATGCTTTCCTTCGGCACTATTTGCCACCAGAGGTTCAACGGGCCAGAGCTGACAGGTTCTTAAATTTTAGACAAGGGAATATGAGTGCTCGAGAGTATAGCCTTCGTTTTAATTCTTTGGCTAGGTATGCTCCAGCCATGGTAGCTAATATGGGAGACCACGTATACCGATTTGTGAATGATTTGGGGCCACATTTGATGAGTGAGTGTTTGACGACCTTACTTCAGGAAGGTATGCATATCTCTCGCATTCAGGCCCATGCCCATGCCCAGAATTTGAAAAAAAGCGACGATAGCGGAGCGTGATTATGATAGGGGTTATAGTAAGAGGGCCGGATCTTCAGGTGCTATTAGTTAGTTCGAGAGGGTCGAGGAGGCAAGCGTATTCCGAGGCACTTAGGCCATTCAACGGCTAGTGAATCTCCTCGATTTGCGAGGCAAGAGATTCGATCACCCTATTTATTCCAGACGGGGTCAGAGCCCCAGAGTTTCGAGTTCTCAGTATAGAGGTGATTCCGATCAGACGAGACCACCCTTACCACGGTGCAATCAATGTGGTAGGCCACATTCGGGAGAGTGCCATCTAGATTCGGATGCTTGTTATGCTGCGGTTAGACGGGTCATATGATGTGTGATTATCCCTCGATGGGTGGCGAGGTCGGGTCCCCTTTGGATCGGCCAACTAGTCCTTCATCATCCGTAAAACTTTTAGGAAAATCTCACAAATACCGGCGAGCCGTGGTAGGGGTAGAGGAGGAGCGTCCAGTTCGAGTGGTCCTCAGCACCCTATCTATGCACTAGTTGGACGATAGGATCTTGAGTCTTTCCCCAATATTGTCACAGGTATATTATCAGTATCATCTTATGATGTATATGCATTGATTGATTCGGGTTCCACATTATCATATGTTACTCCTTATATTGTTGATCGTATTGGGATGAAACCTGAGCCAATTAAACCTTTTGAGGTGTCCACCTATTGGTGACCTAGTGATAGCTAGACGGGTATATAGAAACTGTGTGGTTGTACTTTATGACTGTCATACTATGGCTGATCTAATTGAGCAGAAAATAGTAGATTTTGATGTCATTATGGGTATGGATTGGTTGGCCTCCTGTTATGCCAATGTTGATTGTAGAATAAAAATGGTTCATTTTAGTTTCAGGAGAACAGTTTTAGAATGGAAGGGTAATACTGACATCCCGAGAGGTAGGTTTATTTCTATCTCAAGGCAAGGAAGATGAATGCTAAAGGTTGTATATATCATTTAGTCCGAGTTCAAGACATAGAAGCAAACCGCCGACTCTTGATATTTGATTCCCGATAGTGAATGAGTTTACAGATGTGTTTCCGGATGAGCTTCCAGGCCTTCCACCAGAGCGGAAGATTGATTTGACCATTGATGTGTTACCAGATACTAAGCCCATATCTATTTCTCCTTATAGAATGGCTCCTGCAGAATTGAGGGAATTGAAGGGACAATTAAAAGATATGTTTGAAAAAGGCTTCATCAGGACTAGTTTATCGCCGTGGGGAGCACCTGTGTTGTTGGTAAGAAAGAAAGATGGTTCCTTGAGGATGTGTATTGACTACAGGCAATTGAATAAGGTGACGATAAAGAACAAATATTCACTTCCAAGAATTGATGACTTATTTGATCAGTTGCAGGGTCCCAAATGGTTCTCAAAGATAGATTTGAGATCGGGGTACCATCAGGTGAGAGTTAGGGAGGAGGACATTCTGAAAACAGCCTTCAGAACTAGATATGGTCATTTTGAGTTTTGGGTAATGTCGTTTGGATTAACTAATGCACCGACGGTATTCATGAATTTGATGAATAATATGTTCAGGTCTTTCCTAGATTTGTTTGTAATCGTGTTTATCGATGATATCCTGGTATACTCTCTATCTGAGGAAGAACATTTAGATCATTTGCGTACTGTCCTTAGAGTTCTTCAGGCTCAGGAGCTATATGCAAAGTTTTCAAAATGTGAGTTCTGGTTGAATTCTGTGACCTTTCTGGGGCATATTATTTTAGCTGATGGTATTCGGGTAAATACCCAAAAGATTGTAAGCGTGAAGACTTGGCCAAGGCCTCACACCTTATGGAGGTTCATAGTTTTCTGGGGTTGCCCTGTTACTACAGAAAATTTGTAGAACGATTTTCTTCTATTTTTGCACCACTGACGAAGCTAACTCAGAAATTAATTAGATTCAGTGGACGGATGCTTGTGAGCGCAGTTTTCGAGAGCTAAAGAATAGATTGACTTCGGCCCCAGTCCTGACACTTCCAGAAGGATCGGAGGGCTACGTTATTTATTGTAATTCTTCAGGTGTTGGACTAGGTTGTGTGTTGATGCAACACGGTAAGGTTATTGCTTATGCTTCAAGGCAGTTGCGGAAAGATGAGAAAAACTACCCGACCCATGATCTAGAGTTAGTTGCGGTTATTCATGCATTAAAGATGTGGAGACATTATTTATATGGCATTCATGTTGATATTTATACAGACCACAAGAGTCTCCAATATATTTTCAAGCAGAAGGAGTTGAATCTACGACAGAGACGGTGGTTACAGCTATTGAAAGACTATGATGTGAGTATCTTATATCATCGGAAAGGCGAATGTAGTAGCTAATGCACTTAGCCACAAATCCATGGGTAGTTTATGTGATGTTCATCTAGAGAAAGGAGTTAGCTTGTGAGCTTCAACAGCTCGCCACCTAGGAGTTCAAATAATGGACTCGGAGCAATACGAGTCACTATCCGTAATTCGGCTTGTTTTATCTTTAGTGGAGTGGAGGTAAAAAAGCGCCACTATAAGGACCCCATGTTAATTCATTGTGAGATACACTTTCTCGAAGAAAAAGTCACCATTTGAGATTTGCAGAGATGGAGTTCTTAGACATCGAGGCGAATTATGTGTTCCCGATGTTAGGGTTACGTCGACAGATTCTGGGGGAAGCCCATAATTCCCATTATTCTGTTCATCCAGGAGCGACAAAGATGTATCCTGATCTTAAATCTAATTATTGGTGGGATAGAATAAAGAAAGACATAGCAAAGTTCATAACTCAATGTCCTAGCGCCGGCCGGGTAAAGATTGAGCATCAAAAGCTTGGGGGATTGTTGCAAGCTATGGAAATTCCAACTTGGAAATGGGAAGTGATTAATATGGACTTCATTACGGGCTTGCCTCATTCTCAGTGTAAGTATGATTCTATATGGGTAATTATGGATAGACTTACGAAGTCAGCTCACTTTCTACCAATCAGAACTACATACTCAGCTGAAGATTATGCAAAGCTGTATGTCAAAGAGATAGTACGACTCCATGGTGTTCCAGTGTCCATTATTTCGATAGAGGATCACAGTCACACAGCTAAATTTGCGGGAAGTCCTTCCAAGAAGGTTTGGGGACCCAGGTAAGACTTAGTACAACATTTCATCCACAGACTGATAGACAAGCCGAGCGGACCATTCAGACTCTCGAAGATATGCTACGGGCATGTGTGTTAGACTTCGGAGGTAGTTGGGATGATCTTTTGTCGCTCATTGACTTTGCATATAACAATAGTTATCACTCCAGTATCCAGATGGCCCCGAATGAGGCTCTATATGGGCAAAAGTGTAGATCACCAATTGGATGGTTCAAAGTAGGGAGACAAAGTTAGTAGGGCCAGACTTGATCCAACAAGCGGTGGAGAAGATCAAGCTTATCTAGGACCGATTGTTGACAGCCCAAAGTCGACAGAAGTCTTATGCGGACAATCACCGATGAGACTTGGAATTCCAAGTTAATAATTGGGTATTCTAGAAGGTGTCGCCTATGAAGGGTGTGATGAGATTTGGTAAGAAGGGCAAGCTTAGTCCTCGGTATATTGGGCCTTACAAAATTGTGCGTAAGGTATGCCAGATGGCTCATGGGTTAGATCTACCTTCGGACTTTGATTCAGTCTACCCAGTTTTCCATTTGTCAATGCTTTACAAGTGCATTGGAGATCTTTCCAGAATTGTACCTATAGATGATGTCAAGGTCACCAAGCAATTATCCTACGAAGAAGTTCCCATTGCTATTCTAGATAGGCAAGTTCGGAGACTCAAAACCAAAGATGTAGCTTAAGTTAAATTTTTATGGAGAAACAATAATAGAGAAGAGATGACTTGGGAAGCTGAGAAAGATATGAAGCTCAGGTATCCATATTTGTTTTCACTCCCAGAAGGGGTTCAGACAGAGGCACCACTGTCCTTAGGTATGCAATGCTTTCTTTCGATGATTTCTCGGCCGTGTGTGGCCATTATTGTTGTTGTTTTTGTAACCCCTGTGAAGCATTGTATATTTTGGGTTATTGTGATAGGATGGTAGTGGCATATTTACAGTGGAAACTCTGGCAAAATTTTTGTAGAATCCCTAAGAGTTAAACATTCGAGGACGAATGTTCTTAAGGGGGGAGGAATGTTACACCTTGAAAATTTCGTGTCGTTTGCATTATGAGAGAAATAACGCAAGAATAAAGTGGAAATGAATCCCTTATAAGATTAAGAAGGGTATTTGATAAATTTATGCGTGTACCCTAAGGTTACGGAGTTAAATGAATCGGTGAAAGTAAGTTCGTTGAAGAAAGTGGAGTTTGAGTTATGTTTTGGGAAGATTTCGTATCATTTGAGTTATACATTTCTTAGCATTTTAGGGCCCCTTGGATGGTTAATGAAGTTTTATACAAGTGTCAAGCAGGCTCCATAATGATTGGAGGTCAAACGAATCGAAAGAGCGCATTTTCGCGAAACCGGGAAAAATAGGGCAATATGCGCATCCTCAGTATCTTTGGGCCGCATATTGGCCACAAACTCCCCATTTTGGGTGATATTTCTGACCAACACCACCCCCACATTGTGGAGGGAGTATGCGGCCGCATAATCAGTATGCTGAGCCGCATACTCACCGTAACACGGAGCGGTGGGGCGAATTGGACACCTTTTTAAACCTCAAAGGACCCCATTCTTCACATTAACATTCCATACTTATTTCCCCACATTAAAAGAAGGTTCTTGAGAGTTCTTTAAGGTTCCCCAATGTTCTAAACCTTTCTATATCATCAAGAGAGAAAATCAAACATCAAAACCTCAAGATAAATCCATGGAAGGTGATTGTTCTTGTTTCTCTTCAAGGTGGTGATAAACTTAATCTTGGAAAGAGTTGAGTAAGGAGAAGTTATTTCATTATAAGGTATATTATTCCTATTAATTACATGATTAAGTTGATTTAAAGGTTTAGCAAGTTTTGGAAGGAGAAAGAATGAAAAAAAGAAGTCATAAAGTGTTGAATTGAAGAAGACTATGAGATGAAAAAGGGATTTTGGATAAATTTGAGATTAAATTGAATATAAATTCTTGATTATGGTACTGTGGATGTTATTATTGTTTTTTGGGGGTTGTTTTGTAATATGGTGGAAGTCGATAAAATAGGGGAAGTGCTGCCCAAATTCCGTTAGCTCCTTAGTTGCTCTAGTTTGAACTTATAGGTGTTTTCAAGACTTAACCATTAGCATGAATCCTCTTGAATGTAGATTTGCGGGCTTGGAAAGGAGAACGTTAAGTAATTAAGGAGATGTAAAGGTATGTTAAGGCTAACCCTTTATTTCTAAAGGCATGATTCCCTTATTGTGAAACCGTACTTGATATCCATAATGTCCTACTTCCTAGAGATGCTAGAAACACATGATTTTCAAGGTTCTCATGGTATTGTTGATAAAAGTTCTTCATGATGATGATGATTTCATTTCTAGAGATGCCAAAAGCTTAAGTTCTTGATATTCTCATGATACTATTAGGCTTGTCGCATGATTATTGATTGTATTCATTGTGGTTGATCTCATCTTATAATAGTTGTTCTTCGAGGTGAGATATCTGGAGTGATGATGATTCCATAACAGAAATCAGAGGTTTACCGACTTTACGTCACTCCGGTAGAGTAGTTGTTGACACCAAATTTTCACCTCATAAGACGCGTATTTTAATTTTTAAAATTCCCGAGCCAAAGATGGAGCAAGGATGCTCCTCAAAAATTAAAGTTTCAAAAATTCCCGAGAAAATTACAAAATTTGACGTTTTAATTATTATTCGAAAAATTGATAATTGCAAAAGAAAATTTCGAGTTATTTACTTTCATAAATACAATTCAAAAAGAAAATGCGTATCTTGCTCCGTTTAAATCGAGAATATTGTTAATTGAGACGACGTATGAATTTCGGTTCGTTTGGGCCGCATTTTTCACATTTTTAAATATTCTCCGGATCTATATCAATATTAGGCTTGTTTTGAAGCTAATATTTTAAATTTACGAGTTTTAAATTTTAATTAGCCTAAATAACTATTTTATTTGGTTATATGTGTATTTATATTACTTAGTCATTATTTGATTTAAATTGGGAGGTGGGTTAATTTAAACCTTTCAAAAACTAAAGGGGGAGGGGAATTTATATAAAATAAAGGGGTGGAAGTTTATTAAAATAAACATTCCACCCTCGCTCTTCCCATTTCCCCACCCGACCCCTCGCCTCTTTTCCTTCGGGCGATTTCACGTGATTTCTAGGGTTACGCCATGGCGGTGATGCCACAGCCATTTTTGTAAGATTTGAAAGGGCTTTCATGGCCATTCATGAGCTCTTATGTTTTCCGGGTTCAATTTTGTATAAGTTTTAATTACCAATCGTGAATTGAGTTTTTTAGGATGTTACTTAGGGTTCCTCATGTGTGTGGTTGCCATGGGCGAGGCCATGAGCCTTTTGTAACTGCACCATAAACACTCGAATGAGGAAATCTAGGGAATTTCCTAGAAATTCCCTCAGATTGGGTACAATTTTAGGGGTTTCTATTCTATTTAGCCGTTGGAATGTGTTGGTTTTTTGTCCTATTAATGACTAGGTGTATTATCCTAGTATTTTGCTGATTTGTTGGATTTTTTATTTTGATTTTAGGATATAAATTTGTTATATCGTGTGATATGTGAATTTCTGATTGGTTGAGGTACGAATTAGTACAAAAATTGTTTAAATACGTTGGACCTTTCTGGATTTTGAATATTTTGAATGAGGGTTTCAAATTGGGGGGAACTCGGTGGTGGATTGGCTTCCTTTCCATTTTTTCCTTAGACCTATTTCCATTCCTATAAATAGAAAGAAAATGGCCCTTTGGAGGGGGTCTTCTTTTTGGGGTCGAAAATCCGAAACAAAAAAAAATCAAGGTCATATATATCTCCAAATATATTACAAATATTCAACGGATATACCAGCCATATTGTCACGATCCAACCCCGTAGGCCGTGACTAGTACCCGAGCTGGACACTCGTATACACCTGATCACTATAATCGTCCACAACTAGCATAATAAAGAACTTATATATAGAAAGACATGACGTCGTCTCAAAGCTACATCGCATTTATATACATGTCACAACAACCTGTCTCCTGAGGAGTTACAACTTTCAACAAATAACATCGTATATAAGCCAGCAAGGCTATCATAATATAGGGGAACGTCCCAGCCATACACGAGCCGACAAGGCTATCATAACCTGACTTCCAAAACATGTATATATATATATATATCTACGCAAGTCGACAAGGCTGCCACTACACACAACATCCCAAAACATATACATATACGAAAGCCGACAAGGCTGCCACTATGAATGGGAACGCCCCAAAACATAAGTCATACAAACACAGGCGAACGGTAACTATACACAGCCCACACATATGTCTACGAGACCTCTAAGAGTGACAACGGTAACATATGACGGGACGAGAGACCCCCGTCGTACCTGAATAAACATATACATATATCGAGAAGATACGTGCCAAAAGTCGGCTCCGGAACAACGGAGCACTCCAAGGCTGTTGAAGTAGAAATCTTAGGCACGAAGGGTCACCAAAACGAGCGTACGTACTCGGGCCGCATGAAACGCAGCCCCCGAAGAAAGGGGGTCGATGCGAAATATGTGCGAGTATATAAAGCATGAAATACGGTAAACGAGGATCATAACCGAAATAAGAAGTACAGAAAATGAGTACAATAACCAGAATACCAAAATGCTTGCTTTTGAAACACAAATCATGCATGTCAATATCATATATCATATCCGGTCCTTTATAGGACTCGGTGAACATGGTCGCCACCGTCTTTGGCGCGCGCCACGTGATGTCTCCGAACGCGGCATAACTCCGTATCACGACTAACTCGTATCCGGCACTTAGCTGCAGCCCATCACGGCATAACTGCGTATCACGGCTGCTCGTATCACGGCACTTAGCCGAGCGCTAACACAGCATAACACCATAACACGGCATAACACCATAACACGACGCAACACCGTAATATATATATATACACCGTGCCTACGGTGAGGGACTCGGTGAAAAGATGTAATAACGATGCCATGAGCGGTAGTGAGTAACTATATGCGTATAAATCATCTTTTGAGACTGATAGATAAGTAAACTAACCAAAGTTCGAGTATCGGGATGATAGCCATATTAAGTACTCTTTGAACATCATTATGAACTATTTCGAAATAAAAGCCTCGGGGATCGTAGTCATATCGAACCAATACGAGACCGCTTATAAAAGTTATGATCATTAGTCGATATGGTCTTTCGGGAATAAAACTTTCATGAATCATTTACTATCCGATCTATAAGCTCGGCGATAGCTCAACTATTTTAAGAATTCTAATATCAAGAAGTGAATAAGAATCATAATACGTACTCGGAACTTTATGAATAGAATTACCCCAAGCTCATATCGTTTCATACTTACATCTAGGACATGCCAAAAGAAAGAAAGGATAGGCTTTACATACCTTTAGCGTTTACTCGCGACACAACACGTATCTGTTTAACGATAAGCACCTCAACCTATATTAAAGACGTCAAGAACTACGGTTGAAACTGCGGGGGAATTCAAAACGTATTCTAACGTTAGTAACTCCTTTCTAAATAATTTGATGATGTTTCCTTTATATTAAAACCAACCACGTTCAACCAAGCCAACATCGACGGTTAACGTTCAAGTATCGATACGAGACTATTCAAACAAGACTACAAAGAACACTCGGGACGACTATCTGAAACACTCAGAAAACAGCTGACCAACATACAATACTACATATAATCCTCCGAAGCTCAACAAGAACAACAACGACATGTCAAAACAGCCCTAACTAACAACATAACGAATGCTAGAAAATCTTGCAGACACTACGAACATACCGAGCCTGACCGCATTACGAATCTTGTCGTTGACACATACCAATCTTTTCATCGATCTTGATGAAATACAGCCGACCACCGCGGCAAACTATATCAACATTCATAGGCATGAAAACTACGTTAATGTCAACACAAGTTCTACAACGATACAAAACAAATACAACTTCAACTTTAACCATCTAATTCGCCATTCGTATGCAAAATTCACAATGACAACAGCAAAATATTAATTGAATGGAGTCCACTAATTTAAAATAAAACATTGCTACTGACGAACAACTTTCAACATCAACATACATAATTCCGTGTATTCAATTCATATCTACCAATCTATAACAAGTCCAAATCACCTACTAAAACATGTAGAAAAAGATCCAAATCTTAACAGGACGGATCTTCCAATAACTTGCACAACTTGCCCGCAATATTGTGACTTTAACTTCTACTCTTGTTGCTCCCTTAGATACTTAAAACACCTTGAGATTGATAATTTCATCAAGAACATAGATTATAAAAAGCGACCATGGCGAAGTGAGCTTGGCGTCATGGTACATTCATGCCTTCTCAATCTAAGGTGAATTTTAGCAATGAATTGATATAAAATTAAGTGCAATAGTAGTGAGTTGAAGATACTTTACCATAGCCATGGTGGCCGTGGCTCTTTCTCTCTCTAGTGGCTAAAAATGGAGAGCATCTCTCTCCTAATTCACTTTGGAATGAAAATATGACTAAGCTTGGTCATCATTTCAATTTTATATGTTGTCCATATGGTTGACATGTGTCCCACTATGATTTATGAGCCAATCATAATTGTCCATGTGTTGTGGGGCCCACTTGGTCTAATTAGGCTAATTAATCATAATTAATCACTAATCCCCACTTAATAATTTAATCATAGTTAAATTAATCTTTAATCTCCATTAATATTTTCGTACCAATTAAAATTTATAAGCAATTCGTGCATTGATAAAAATCGGGATTAAAATTAGATTTTGTCTCATATCCATAAATAATCTTGTCCTTGGACTTATGCCGATTAGCTTACGAATAATCAAATCGTATAAAATGAGGATATAACATATATACTATAAACTGTTACTATATTCTTACTAGACCATGTACAAAGAACATTACAAATACATACTCTATTTAGACTACTCTAGATATCTTGATATTATATAAAATAAAATCAAAGAAAAGGTTGATTTTAGAAAGGTTTAAGTGTTGGTATTGAAGTGTTGATCGATTCCTTGGGCTGACCTTTTGGGTACTTGGCAAAAGGTATTATTATCCTATTACAGTCTTTTTCTTTACTTCATTATTTCAACTTATTTACCTATGTTTGATTTTAAAGATACTTTAAGTTTTTCTATTTGAAGAACTTAGTATTTATATATATTTATATATGTTTTAAGTCTATTTGATATAAGCCTTGTTTGGCTATTGTTTCATTAAAACAATCGAAAATTTTGTCATGACATAAAGTTGATATAATGAAGTTAAAAAGATTTTAAGTTTTAATATTGAGTATTAAGGTTTGCTAGGTTAAAATGAGTTAGGTGTTAGCTTTGGATCTTGTTCTTGTCTCGTTGTTAGTCTTAATAGGTTGGGATAACATGTTTCCATTTCTTGTACCGTTTGGTTTCTTTCTGTAGCTCACAGTACCTTGTCTGTTTTGGTTATTTAGTTCACCTTGGTTTGTTGGATGGTCCTTAATAAAGTGTATATCACTTGGTTTATTTTATAGTTGTTTTCCATATTTTTATCATCTAAAAACTGTTTAGAGTTTGAAAGTAAGCCTATGTTCTTGTGTTCATTGAGTAGTAGCTGAGTTCTAGACTAAATGGTATCTTGAAGTGATATAAACACCTCTAAAATGGTTAAGTGACCATCAAATAGGAACTGGCTTCAAAAATGAACTTAAAACTTGATTCTCTTTTGAAAAGGTGACTTGCTTATGTATACCCCTGGATTTTGTTTGAGTATGCCTTGTGTGTTATTTTTAAGTGATCTTCTAGGATTATTTAGGTTAAGAAAATGACCTTAAAACTTCAGAATATGATGCTCATACCTTTATTTTTGCATATTTGAACTTGAAAGACACTTAAACCTGTATTTGCTTGGTATTATGTGTCAGAAACTGTTTTCGTTTCTTTTGAGATTAGTTTCTTTCCAAATACGTAAAGAATGACTTCCAGTCCCACGATTCTCCTTTTACTTGGCTTAAGTGACATGTTAAGATCATAAGAAAGGAATTCTTGCTTGTCTTTAATTGTTTTGCCTTATTTGGTATGCATTCGTCATTCTGTAAACTTGGCTAGACATCGAAAGGAGGTGGAAATGATCCTTTCTACTTGCTTCGAGGAACATTGAAATGGTTAAATGTGGATTAAAGACTGCGAAAATGGAAGAATTTGTCTAAGAATAGGAGGCCCCGGATAAGTCTATGACTTGTCTAGTTGGTCCATCAGAATGACTTGAGTCTATTTAGGTCTTGTGTGTACCAGTCATTTATTTAAGTCAACTGCTTGATATATTCGTAGGTTTGCTTTGACTAGATGAGTTCTAAATACCTTTTGTACAAACCATGTTCAAACTAATAAAGACTAGAATTTAACCTTAAAGGCTGGATCTGGCCCAAAGGTATAGTGATAGTTAAACATTTCCCTTCTTGTCTTCTATGTTTGATCTGCCAGTATACAAGTATGCCGTCCTTTATCTGAGTTAGTATGTCTTTCTTGAGCATATTATTGTGACCTAGGATAGGGGCATGAACCTTTCTTTGAGACTTTTAATTGTTTCCATATGAATTTCCATCACTTGTGATTTGCTTTGACCAACTTGACTCATGTTTCTTCCTAAGGATAGTCTTATATTTCCTCCTATTCTTGTGCATTTGCTTTGGTTTCGATTTGACTATCTCTTACATCTTAGTTGAACTCTATTTTGATCCTATATTTCAAATCCTAAAGTAAAGAAGTGAGAATAGCAAACTTAAGGCTCTCTCTTAATGTCTCTCTATAAGATCGCTTGTATGCCGAGGCAATTTTTTGTAATTAGCTGAGCCTTTATGACCTATGAATGAACTTAAACTAGGATATAGAGACCTAAGGGATTATGGTAAAGTTGCACCCCGTAACACTAGATACTTTGAGTTTACTTTGGGTTTGATGATCATGTTTTGTTATGCTTCTATTGTCTAGATTATTAAGATATGACCTGAAACTTGTTTAGTGTCTTCTATAACTTGGTTTATGATTGGTGTATTTACATTTTGTGTGAAGATGGTCTCAAGTCATTAGAAATGGATTTGTAGTTTAAAGCTCTAGAAGTTGCTTAAGTATCATCACTGTTTTGAAAAGTAGAAACTAAATGAGTTTTATAACTTGTTAACTTGACTAAGTGGTGCAAAAGTAAATGCTCTAATATATAGTTTGAAGATGTTGAAATCAAAATTTATCAGTACAAAAGTTAATGTGTACATTTAGACCTATTTTTTATTTTAAAAAAAAAAATGGAGTCTACCTAGCTTTATATGCTTATGTGTGCTATTTGAAATTTTTGGGTTTGAAGCAGCAAAACAGAGTAAAAATGCCCTTTCATTTTGACACTTACTCCAGTTTTTGAACCACTTAAGTCATGTAAGGGTTAAAATGAACCAGTTTATAGAAAATAAGTAACACATATTAGGTTGAGTATCATAATTATTGTACATCCTCGAATTTCCAAAGATGACTTTCTTTCCTATGTGTGATTTGAGGGAACAACTGCTTTATTTCCATGATTTAGTCTTTCCTTAAAGCTACTTAGTTAACCACTTGTTTCAAAAAAATGACTTGTTTCCTTTCTCTCCGAATCTATCTAGTTGAATTGTAAAAAATAAGGGAAAGGTTTCAAAAGGTGTGAAGTTTTATTGAGAGCCGATTTCGTGTCCTTTTCACCCAAAATGATTCAAAAAATATAAACTTGTCAAATCTATTTTGGTACATTCTCCTATGTGTGCTTACCTCCTAGTGTGTTTCTATGACCTAGAATAGGGATCATGCACCCTTGAATTTCTTTCCATTGAGATTTGCTGAAAACTGGCATTAGTTTCTTGTAAGAACTGTGTGACTATGTGATTTAAAGTGGGAAATTTACCTTGAAATTCATTAGTTGAACCAAACTGCTTGCTTAAGTGTTATATGGAATCATGATGATCCATTTTAATTTAGAACTTGCACTTGGATGTTGCTATTCATTCTAGTTTGCAGTTTGGAATTTCAATGAACTTGTCCTTAAAATTTGAACATGTTATTTGCCAAACATGAGCTTTAGGAAAAAGAAAAGGAATTCTTTGCACATGAGTTACTTAAACTCTGTCTATGTATTGATTGTCATTTACTTATACTTGGATGCCTTTGCCTCATTTAAGTTTGAAGAACTCGCATTATGATCAAAACAACTAGGAATGGAGACTTGGTATTTGAACTAGAAATTTTGAAAAGGTAAGCTGTAAATTTTTGTTACACCTCCCGTTTTGTGGCAAGGAGATTTTTGGCTTATTGATGGTGTGTACCTCGGTTCGGTAATCCACACAGAGCTTTGGACACGAGATATTTTACTTTGTATATGTACAGGAGTATAAGTATGCATTCTTGATATTATGAGGGAATTAGAAGTGAAACGAATCGAATCGGAGCAAATCGGAAAGCTTCGGTAAAACCGCTCGAAACCAATCGCGCATCGACGGCCCAAGGGACGACCGTCGACAAGTTGACGAGCTGTTGTCTGGCACTGTTGATGAGGTTCTGCAATCAGACATTTCATGTGGCAGTTCGACGGGGCATGTCGACGGACCGTCGACGACCGTCGACCCTGCTCGTCGACTCGCGGATCTGGAACTTTCCAGCCCTGGTTATAAATATAAGATCTCACATTTTATTCCATTATTTTCTCCCAAAAACAGATCCTATATCTCTCTAGAACCCTCTAAAAACCCTCCCTCTATTTTCTACAAATCTATACCAAGAAACCAAGATCAAAAGCAAAGACTAAGAGATTCATGTACTAGGAAGCCTATTAAGGTTTGTGAAGAGTAAGGATTTCTTTGGCATGCAAGTGGAGTATTTCATTCTAATGGAGTAGAGTGACTCAAGGCTTATTCCCAAGCAATTAAGGTGAGTTTTATGTTTATTTTATATTATTGAGAGTATTGAGGGATTGAAAGACTTGGATTATGGAAAGGAGTAGAATATGGAGGGCAAATATGAAAATAATGATATTCTTGAATCATAGTTCTTGATATGTAATGAGTATAATCTTGCTAAATAGTATTAAAGATGTTGTAGAGGCATCTGTATGAGGATGGATACGGTATGGTGCTATAGTTAGAGTTGTAAAGGAGTTTGATAGGAATGTTGAGTATTTAATAATGTCTAGCTTGATGAAGTTGTTGACTAAGATATTTTGGGTGTTGTTATTGATGTTAGGAGTTGTTTGTTATGTGGGGAAAGTCATCGAATAAAGGAGATGTTACCCAATTTTCATCACTTTAGCTTAAGCTTAAGTATGTTTTCGATTATCTAATTTTAGTGCGAACTCTCTTGAATGTCGAAACGTGAATATTGGAGGAAGCATTCAAATGATAAAGTTAGCAAAACGTAAAGGTATGTAAGGCTAGTCCCCTCTTTTCTAAGGCATGATTCCTATGACATGACTTCCTTTATTATTCCATGACCTTCTTACATTCCGAAAAATATGAGTCGATGTTATGTTTTATGATCTCTATATTATGTTAGTATTATTCATGCCTTACATACTCAGTACGTTTATCGTACTGACGTCGTTTCTTTTATGGACGCTGTGTTCATACCCATAGGTAGACAGGGAGGTGACCCAGGCTCATATGAGCTGATCAGTGGACTTACAAGTGCACTCCATTATTCCGGAGGTGCAATTTGTGGTATATTCTTTTGTGTATATATATTTGGGCACGACGAGGTCCTGTCCCGTCCTTATATCTAGTACTTTAGTAGAGGCTCGTAGATACGTATGTGTGGGTAGTAGATGTCCCACGATGATCACATTGTGTATTTATATATTATTTTGATAGCCAGAGGGCCTTATGCATATGATTGTAGATATGTTTGGAAGTGATAAAGGTTTCCTTATGGCTAGTTGTGTTGAAAATAATAAATACATTTAAGATGAGTATGATGATTAGCATGGGTGGTGCTCGATAGTCGACTCGGTACACCGTCATGGCCGTGGCGGGTCGTGA
>NW_026726235.1:0-43205 GCF_029784015.1 Lycium ferocissimum
TGAAAATTGAGTTCGAAACATGAAAAGATTCTTTTTTTCATTCGTTAAGAACCTTGAATGAAATTTATACTTCTGACAATAGTTTCAAAAAAGTGATTTTCATCAAAATAAGTTTTCAAAGAGAGACATACCTTAAATCCCGCTAAAAGCTAGCAAAACGGAATTCCCCTGAAAGTTCAACAATCAATCTACGATGGTTTTAGATGAGAAAGATTAAAAGCTTTAATCAAATTCTACCCATATACCCCACTTTATAGAAAACTAGGGTTTTCATGCCTAGAACGTGTTCTTGAACACTTTCATGAATCACTAGCGGATTCTAATCTTGTAGAACTTTCTACTCTAACCCAAACTTAACAATAAACTTAGAAACTTAGAAGTCTTACCTTTTAGACGACTCTCACACACCTCTCTTCTTCCTCTTCTTGAATTTTCAAGAACCTAGGGTTTGGGGAGATGATTTATGATCAAGAAGAGATGAACTTTGGTGTATGATTGATGGAGATTGAGTATAGACTCACCTTAGGGTTAGAGAGACTTCTTTGGTGTTCTTTTCCTCAGAAAAATTGGTTTAAAACGAAGTGGGAATGAATATAACGAAGTTAGGCTTTTAAAACAACGTTTTCGGTGCGCGGCCGCGCAGCTGGAAGCCCACTTCACGTAGCTGATCGCGCAGCGAAGGCAGTGACACTGTCTCTGGTGTGCTATCGCGCACACAAGGGCACTTCGCGCAGACTGCGCAGCGTCTAGTAAAACGGGCATAACTTCTAGTACAGAGCTCCGTTTGAGTTCCATAATATATGGTTGGAAAGACATTTCAAAGTCCTACAACTTTTATGTTTTGAGTTTTTTCAAATTCCTAACAAACATACCAGACAACCGGCCACAAGTACAGACTGTCTCAGACTTAGACGAATTTAAAAGGCCTTAAAAACTTCACTTTTTGGTTTGACTTCAAAACGACTGTTTATCTCTCGAATTCATCCCAAATGGATTCATATGGCGAAAATATCAACTTAATACTTGTTTTCATACATTCCCACCTAACTCGGATTTACGGGATATTACAGAAAGTAATAACATGTTTAGATCAAACATTTACGTGATCATATGAATAACCCGTACATTCAAAAGCTTGACAATTTTTTTTAATTATTTAAAAAAAATAAAAATATATATGGGTTAGGATAAACACAATCATGTTGGGACTTTCATTTGCAAGATGCAATTGATCTTACTTCAATAGCTCCATGTAGGAGTAAAAAACTATAGCATGTCCATAGTTATAGTAAGATATTTAAATGCATTAATTGCACAAAAGATATGATACTTCAGGACCAATTTAATTTTCTAGTTCTTTTAGCAGATAATCTACTGCTTTTAGAAACTCTTCAAGAGCTCAATAATATTCAAGTCATCAACTTACAGAACAATATGAAGGATTTTGATTATTATAAAGAGACAAGGGTATACAGAATCATCTTTGTACCCTTCGTCAATGAATATTCATTAATGTGATTCCAATATATCGACCTTGATTCATTTAGTTCATATTAAGGATTATAAACAAATTTTTCAAAAACTTGTATATGCTTCAGGCATTTTGAATCCTAAATTTTTCATATAAATTTTGTCAAGTCAGTCATATCGGTTGTGACAACTTTTATTTAGTGTTTAAATGACGTGACATCTTCTGATGCCTGGACTGCAGGTCCAATAAACTTTACACTTATCAGGATGCATCATGCCACTTGAAAATCATTTCGACGTCAGTATGCTATTACAAACATAGAATTTAGATCCTCACAATTTTCTATAATATTGTGCACTATATTGTATCAAATATATCGTCGATGAGATATCATTCGTATCGGTTCGCAATTCGGCATAACTTACTAAGATCTCATCATTTCATTATTTTCAGTTACCTGGACCTCCTATAAGGTTTCATGAAGTGTTATGTCATAGGCTCTTCAAGAGCACATTGCCTTCTTATTATGATCCTTTAAATCATTTGCGCCTCACCTTTTTCAAAGGATATTGTAGTTGGTACCGATTCGTCTACCATGCTTCATGCATGTTGTAGACTTATCCTTCAGGGACATTCAATAGGAGCATTTGCAGTAGAAATATGACATTAACTTTGGGTCAGCAAATGCTTCCGATTTGACTTGAATTATCTTTTGAATGAGGATCATACTGATAATAATTCACAACATATTTATTAACAGCTTATATATCTCCCCTTCATGTTAGAAAAACTAACATATATCCCCACGTTATTCGGAGAACCATCTGTGTGGATTGTGGTAGATCTATTAATCACATACCACACATCAAAACTTATTAGATGGACAATCACAGTTCAAGACTCTAAACCAATTGAGAGTGGGTAATTAATCATAATTTATTGATCTGTTGTATATAAGTGTTGTTGTATGCATTATATCATTTCTCAAACCAACACATGAAATTTTGTTCTCATAAGTGATGGTTTAGCCATTTATTAGAGGCATTCAACACCAAACCAGCTTTGATATAAACCAATATTATCAAGATGAATTGTCTTGATTACATAATCTGAAAATTGTGCTCTTAACTCAATTATTTTGAGCAAGCAACTTTGTAAATGTCAACTCAAGCAGTTGACGATAAACGCACACGTGACTGTCTCATAGATGCATCTATTTAATACATTACATTGCAAGTGAACGGGCCCATATTCACCTTTTATATTTTCCAGAATTTAGGGGATTCAATCTCAACATTAGCTGGTGTAATCAACTTATCATGAGGACAAGCAATCACAAAAGAAATCTTGAAGAATCTTCTAGTTCTTCAATATATTCACCGAATACTCAATTAGCACATCAAATTCAAATCAGTATAGCCATGTCATGTCAACCGGTAAAATTATCTGTACTCCAAGTTTACTATGACATTGCTATTTAGTTTAGTAAATTTTTGATTTACTATTGCATGAGGTTTTATATCAATAAACTCTGGTTTATTACGGTATGTGAGATCTTAACATGCTCGGGTAACGTTTCACATACGTATTTCTTATCCGGGGTAACTTGAAGATATTCAATCTTCCAATCATTTGTCATCTCATTATGATAGCCATTTTTATTGCAAGTAAAGTACATGTTTACTTTAATTTATGTTTTGATAGTACCAATTACGATCTAAGATGAATGGTGCTGTCATATATAACCTCTTCAAGAGACTTTAATTTGCATACCAGAATCAGATATTATTTGGAGACTATTGGTTTCATGAATCTTGTAAACAAACAATTAGCTCTTCTGAAGCCCTTGATAATTAGTTTTTTATTATTACCAAATATTGCTTAGATACTACTGGTACCATGAAAGAAAATTTGGTTAGTCACTACTGGTAATCGTGAAAGAAAACAATAATCAAATGGAAATTTAAAGACAATTTAAATTTATAAATTACAAAAAGTAAACGTTAAGTTCTAAACTTAAGTATTTAAAATATCTCCTGCAAAGAGATTAACCATTAACATCTGAATATTTTGTATCAAATCGGAAATCACATACTAACCACATCCTTCATGAAAAGATATATTAATTATTATTTCCTTCGAGGAAATCACTAACAACTAACCATAATGTATCAATGTGATCGTAGTAGAAACATTCTACTCTGCTTTCTTTTGCATTAAAATGATACTTAATACATTTATTTGAGATATTCTACGTACGACAAGTATGTGTTGCAATGACTTTTATATACATGTATTTCCTTTGTTATTTTATCTCTCATTAGGAGGTAGATTGTGGTACATTTTCATTAGCTTCGAGGAGTGAAACTAAATTATTCGAATGTGCATGATAAAAGATGTTCATATGTAGCTCATTATTTTGCTCAAGCACAAGAAGTCATTGCTTCAGAATATTTCTCAACTATTTTACCAGTTCTTTCTGCTTCAGGAGTAAAGTTTAAAGTTTTACCACTTCAGGAATAAAGTTTAAAGGCTTACTACTTCGAGAGTAAATCTCAAGGTCTTACTACTTCAAGAGTAAATTTTAAAGTTCTACTATTTAGGGAGTAGTTTGAGACCTTAACTCTTTCGGGAGTATATTTCAGAGCTTAACTCTTTTGGGAGTAGATTTCATAATAGTTACTACTTCAGGAGCAGATCTCAGAGTTCTACTACTTTAGGAGTAGATCTCATAGTTTTACTACTTCGGGGGTAGAATTTAGAGTCTTACTACTTTGGGAGCAGTGATAAAGTTTACTATGTAGAGTTCAAAGTTCTACTACTTTTGGAGTAGAGTTCAAAGCTTTCTACTTTGGGAGCAACTTTCTGAGTTTGCTACTTCAGGAGCAGATTTCGGAGTTACTACTTCGGGAGTAAAGCATAGAATATTTAGATTTTTTTTTCTCAATTATTCTACCTCTTCCCGAGGTGAGTCGTGACATCTTCACAATCAAGAGCACGTCTGTCGTGCCCTATTTTTAAACGGATTAAAACTAGATCACAACTTATGAATATATTTCCTCTGGTTTTGCAAAATTTTCAGAGTCGCCACCTAATTTTAGGGAATATTAGGAAACCATTCGTAAAAATGTGAACTCCATTTTTAGTCTTTGAAACCTGTGAGATTCTAGGTAAGGGTTTTATTTACCCCGAGGGGAAGGTGTTAAGCATCCCTCAGAGCCTATCCGAGGACAGTCTTTAAACTTAGTTTAATTAACACTAGAGGAGGGATTATTATTTCTTATTTATTATCACCTATTTAAGAATTGCGGGAAAGAAACTACTCTCTCGATATTATTTGTATAGAAAGGGGTTTTAAAGTAATTATAACTATGCGAGCGAATGTATATTTATGAAGGAAGTAGTTAATGCTAATGTGTGCGTGAGAAAAATATGCATGATAATTATTTTTATATAAGAACAGTATGTATAATATAGAAGAAGATACATATATATTTTCCTTATTATTATTATTATACATATATTTATTATTATTATTTTTTTTAAAAGAAAATAACGTATACGCGCGACATGTATATCATGGGCAACTAAAAATAGTTATTGAAGACATGATAGTACTATATAGATGCCTATAACGTAAAGATAACCAAGGGAATTGACGGAGATAAAGTAATATATGTGTTAAAAAAAATATGGTATGTAGGCATACTCATTGTGAAGGGAAGTAATGTCACACCCTACTTTCCGATAGGGCATGATGGGCACCCGACCCTTACCTAGGGCCGAGCGAACCCGCTGACTTTCGTAATACTCATAATCATACTAGGCCAGCAAAACATAACATAAGCACATAATGAAATTTTTTTTCCGAAAACAAACATGCCTTTCATTTTTTTTTTCAAATCAAATAAAATCTGCAATCGTATGAAATCTGCAATATAATGCACAACAATACATCGGCTTATATGCCGCTTGCAAAACAAACCGACATATCATACACTCGACACCGTCCCCAAAGTCTCTAACATAACCCCGTATATCACAACTTTAACACTCGACTCAAAGACTCCGGGGAGAGAATGGAGCTCGCTAATCACCGGAATATCTTCGCTAACATCACTTACTCATCCGTGGGTACCGCGCGGCATGAAACGCGCAAATTTCGGAAGAAAGGGGTCGATTGAATATGTACTGAGCATGTAAAGCATGGCATACAGAAAACGAAGTCATAACCGAATAAGGAGTACACAACGTGAGCACAATAGCCAGAATACCAAAGTGCTTGCATCTGACATACAAATCATACATAAGAGATACAAAAGACAAATATGATAATCAGAATGCCAAAATGCTTCGCTTTCTTTTGAAAACCATTTTCGTCTCATACATACGGAAAATCAAACACATCATATGAGCTGACATTAACCGAATGCCGAGGAACGTACGGCCCAATCCATAAATAATACGATAATGCCGAGGAACGTACGACCGATCCTTATATAATATAATAATGTCGAGGAACGTACGGCCCGATCCATATATAATATAATAATGCCGAGGAACGTACGGCCTGATCCATATATAATATAATAGTCATAAACATACCGTACCCATCCCTCTAGTGAGGGACTCGGTAAATCAAATCATATCGTCTTATTATCACATATCATATCACATATCATATCGTATCATCGTATCATCACATATCATATCATATCACATACGGTCCGTAATGGGACCCCGGACGTAACGTGGTCGCCACTCCATCTGGGCGCCACAACACATCATACTTCGGAATATTGTATACCTCCGAACATATCATACTCCGTATCACATCATATATCATATTACATCATACTTCGGAAAACACATCATACTTCGGAATCACATCATACTTCGGAATATAACATAGTGCGCACGATAACATACCGGGACTCGGCGAAAGAGGTAATAACAGAATGCACGAGCAGAATCGTAGGAAATCATATGCAATGCCAAACATTCACAAAGACTCAATAAAGTAATCAAAACGGACTGTTAAATATAAGCCAAAACAGTAGTCAAATCAGATTTTCTTCCGAATATCACTCGGGAACATATCAAACCGAACTTCAGAAACCATAGTCACGAATCAAAATCATGTGCATAAAAATCCTTATTTCGGACTCAACCGATAAATAAGTAATCATACTCGGGGCCGGAAAAGATAGTCATATTGAATTCTTTCAAAAGCCATCGAACTACACAAGAAAGTCACGGACCCACGGACGAGCGTCAACCCAATCCGGCCCGCCTATGAAAATTAAAGTCATTACTCGTCATGAAATCATTTGCGAAGATATCAAAGCGATCCGAGCCCTTTCTTGAAAGTTACTACGTTCGTAGTTTAATCATTTAGGAACAAAACACTTTTGAAAACAATACTTTTATGCAACTTTTGAAATTTAGTCATACAAAAGACAATAGGACCATAATTCGACTACATTAAGAATACGAATATCAAGAAACAAATAAGAATTGTTTACGAGCTTATCAAAGCAATCCGGTCCTGTCTATGAAAGTTACGGACATTTGTAGACATAAGATCCTTTCTAACAAACCGTATACATAGCAAGTTCAAATCCAATCGTATCAAAGACATACGGTCCATAGCTTGACCACATTAAGGATGCCAACATCAAGAAGCAAATATGAATCACAAACATGCTCGGATTTTAAGAATAGAGTTACCCCCAAGGCTCATAACATATCACAACTTGCGTCTAGGACATGCCAAAAGGAAAGAAGGATAAGCTTCACATACCTTGATTGTTTCCTAAGCTAATCCAAACTCAAGTCTCGGCTTCTCAAAATCTACAACACGTCATTAGACACCAAACATTAGTCATAGGCACCTCGGAATCCCATTTTGAGCTCGCACTTTATTTAGTAAATTTGAAGTAAAGATTTCTTTTATAAGTTCAACAACCCCGAGAATTCAACTCTACCAATATTATCAACAACAATACCAACAACCATATAAGCAACATCAATAATCGATTCAAAACGCATTCTAACATTAATAACCTTTTCGACACAATTCAACAACATTCCATCCACTACATAATGAAACCCGAAACCTCCAAGTTCAAGGAAACAACACAACACATTTTCTTCCTTCTGAATTCATGAACTACATTAATAATTCATTACTTCCATAAATTCAATAAACTATATAAAATTCCATAACAAGCCGCAAACAACTATAACTTCACTTTGAACCATTAAACTTTCATTAGCACCATAGAACCCACAACACAACAATCCAAACATACTAAATAAATTTAGTTCATTCCTTGTCACAAAACAGCCCATACCATACTCACGCTCAACATCAACATACAAAATTTCATGAATTTCATCCATTTCTACACACTATCCCCTCCGTTTTAATCCGTTAAAATTCTAAATACACTCGTTAACAATGAAAAGGAACCGTATTCATACCTTACACGCAGCCCCCATTCCACGTTATCACTCTTCTCCTTGGTTGATTTTTATCTCAAATTGAAGACAACGCAAGTACAATACTTTTCTCTTCATCTACTTTCTAATTAGAGTTCTGTTTTTGGTCAAAATTGGTTTTTTCTTCTCTCCAAGGTTCTTCTCTCTCTCTTTCAAGAATTTTCTGGGTATTCTTGGTCTGAAAAATGAGAGGAAAGGGCTGAAATTAGACTTAAATAGGCATGGGTCATGGGCCTAACCCGATTGGGCACGGTTTGGGCCTAGCCCACTGACCTTTCCGCCTTAAAACGTCCATATCTCCTTATCCCGATGGCACCTGTGGGCCCACAACCTATGGTTGAAAAGATAATTCAATTATCTACAACTTCTATCTTTAGTGTTTTTCCAAATTCCAAACTTATAATACCGTTTCTGCCCCTCGAAGTCAGATCACCCAAAAACATTACTTAAAAATATTTGTTTGGAGGACTTCCACTTTGATTTGGTTCAAGGGTCCTTCTTGAGTTATGTTTAACTTCACATATGTGATTCATATAAATTGTCGCATGTCCCAAAAAAAATCTTAGTGTGTGGACCCCACCTCGAAACTGCGAATAATCCGACGTACAAAAATACGAAATATAATGCGTCAACGTGAGTTTAAATTATGAAGCAACAACATGATTGTCAATTTTTGGACTCCAATTTTTTCTTGGTCATGGCCGAATGGCCCTTGTTCTTTCTCCATGCTTCTGAATTTTTAGGGTGTTAATGATGAAGATGACTTAATTAGTCATCTTTTGCCACTTATATAATTAACACATGTGGGCTATGACCCACACCACACACATGGCCACATATGGCCATTTTCATGAAATATTTAGTTTTCAAAATTTCACTTCTAGCCCTTAATTTCCATGAAATCTTAACTTTCCATAATTCACTTTTAACCCCAAATTTTCCTTATTCCCAATTTACCCTTAACACTTCATGCCAATGAAAAGATGAATATGCAACTTGTGCATTAACACAAATTCAACAAAACCGGAGATTAAAAGTCTTGTCCATAACTTGTCGCAACCAACTTAGAATATTCCAACGCACAAAATACGGGATATAACAAGTAATTAATACGAGTTGTAAAATGCTATGCACTAGGGATGTATATTATTTACAAAAGCACATGTGTATATATATTTTTTTTTTTTGAAGATTTGGGTGTAAATACGGTTATTGTATTTAAGGACGAAATATATAACGTAGGGTATAAAAGTATCTATTATTTATAAGAAAATAATATATACACGGAACATGTCTATCATATGTAAAATAGTATAAATAGGTATACCTTTATAAATATCCATGAAAAATATAATAATATGTATAAGTATTCGTGATAGATATAGGCACAAACATAGTGTAACGATGATTGGATGGTTTAATAAAGGAGTAAGATTGTATACATATGTATATGAAAAATAGAGTAAGTACCTTGCAGCTCTCGTAAAATAGCTTTGAGCCACTACACTCGGGCCCTAATGTAATTTCCTCCTTTAAACTTAATGAACCTAACCTGTTCAATGTGTTAGCATAAAATAAAAAATGATTACCTATAAAATACGCATCTTATCCTTTTGAAACCCCTATCTAAATCACTCATTTTGTTAAAATGGATTTAAAAAGGGAACGTTAATTAACCTTAAAAAAAAAAAAAAAAAAAAAAAAATTCAGCCTTCTCTATTAGCTAGAAAACGTTTATAACCTGTGAAATACGCAAGCTAAATGGAGACCAAGATTTAATTCTAAAGGAAAGTGACCAGCGACAAAGTTCGGCCATTTACGAATTCACAGACAAGCAAGAGATAAAATCTTATCAATACAAACCCATAAAAAAATGTTAGTCAAAGGGTGCGAATAACGCATAATAATACAAAAGGCATAAAATTTTAAGAGAAGAAGAGGGACGGAGACTCGAGACAAAGGTTATGGAAGGCTAGACACGAGCAAATAAATCTGTTGCTGGCTACTCTCTGGTATGGGCAGAATCCGGAGTTGTCATAACTCCAAGTGCTCCCAAGGTCCCTCATAAAAAAAATAAAGATAAGAATTAGTGATACCCTTAATTGATCTTAGTAACGCCAAATTCGAATGAGTAAAACATGCCATCAAGAACAAATAATTTACCAAATATTCTGCTAACTTTGGAAAGAGGCCAGCCTGACTTAAGTAAATATTTCAAAATAAAGAGGGTCGCAACAATAAAAATAACTAGATGGGTTAACCACAAAGCATAACTAGAATACCACAAAGGCTGTCACAATAATAAGAGGGTCCAGATGTACAATTTCAAGTAATCCAATTTCAGATCCTCAACCAAAGACAACTCAAATATAACATTTTTTAAAGATTCTAAAAAAAATCACTTAAGGACCTCAAGACCTGCATCTATAACTTTTGATCATTCGAAGCTTACGATGCGCTAATTCACAGATTAAGCTTGATAGCTAGACTCCTGAAAGCCCGTAATAAGCACATACCAAAATAAAAATAAAAAAGATAAAAACAGAGGGACAACCTACCGTTTCCTAGATCCAATTGTTTCCCACTGTTTCAATGCCTCAGAATTCGCATTACTCTTAGAAGGAAGATGACATATTCATGCTATCAATAACTTAGACATATGGGGGAGGCAAAACAATCATTGAATTCACATAGATCCATATTTTGGACTCATGAATAGAGTAAAGAAACCATGAACACCTGAAACTCATTTAGAAACTCAAAACGGCTAGACTCGGGACTCCCGATGACCTGTCCTAAAGCGCAATGTGTATATAGTCATTTGAGAGAACAAGCTGGATAACTACCTTCTCTTTGATCCTACTCAGTTTTAAACATTGTAGAGTACCACGAATAAACCTGGGATCTGAGTAAAAAAAAAAGGGAGGAGAAGGCAAGTCCGGATAATCATTTCAAAGTTTCACGCAACGAACACACGATAACCAATTTTGATCCCCTTTCTAATCCTGAAACATATGATTGCCAGACTCCGAAGCAATAATATATCAGTAGCTAGCAGCCATTAATCAGAGTACCACAAATTACACTAGCCTTTGACAACGTTAAGAAATACTAAAGCATGTCAGATCAAAATAATGAAAAGGCACCTAGGTGAACCTTAAGATAAGCATATGGCCTCGCACTAAGAACAATATCCATGAATAAGATCCCGTTAATATCCATGCTAAGAACATTAAAATAGCAGTGGGTTGGTTTGTTCTTAGTCACCGTTGGATTTGAACAAAAACTGCATTAGTCTATATAAGTACCAATCATACTCCATTTTCGCGAAAGTTAAGACTCTAAGCAAAACATCAATTAGCCAGACTTATGAACCCAAGACATCAATCCAAACGAGGCGACAAACTCATCAGAGGGTGTCTAGAGTTTGCGTACATGTAAAAAGAAAAACGAAACTCAAACCTTATTCAGGGAACCAAAAACACAAAGCAGCCCTTAGTCCAATGTCTTTTTAATAAATTTTGGATTTATACTAGGTCCCTTAACTTCATACAGGTGTGAGTATGCAAACCAAAATACAAACCCAAACAGCAAGTTGGACAATCCTTCCCCACACATTAATCAAAACAACACAAAGGTAATATATTTCATGCTAATTCACTTTCTCATGCATAACTAAGGTACGGAGTGAATATCAATCAGTTTTGAATGCTAAGGTGACACTAATCGTTTTCAATACTGGGACGTGTTATAGATACATAAATTTTGAGCCTTGAGCGAGTACCAAAAAAAGAATAAATTCAATAGACATGATAGGTCACATGTTTGCGTACTTTTTTTTTTTTTTTTTTTTTTAAAAAAAGGGGCAAGTTCAAGTTAACCGTTTTCCTCAACCATAACAATTTTGACTAATCCTTTGCCAAATGAGATGAGAAGAGGACAAGTAAATGTACCATGAATATGTCCTAAATAATTTGAGTCCCCAAATCAGCTTGAATGAATTTCATAAGGAAAAAGAGTAAGTTGCGACTCCGCTTTAAACAGAATTTAGGCATGGGGCCCAACCATTTCAAGTTTTTTCTATTAAACAAAATAGAAGGCTCGACCAAACAGTAAACTCCGATATTTTATAAACACAAGAAAGGCTCCTTGATGCTAGCCGAATACCTTAGTAAAAGAAAACCATAATCATTCCCTATGGGTAGGATATCTAATCTTCACATGATATAGAATAGACCTTTTATGCAAATCAAGACCAGCAACCATTTTCTATTAATCACTTTAAAAAGGAGTGCAACTGGAGATGTGCTTTTAGACTAAAGGAATCTGGGAATGGGATTCTAAATTAGCAAGACCATTTCTGAGGTTTCGACACACAGTGTGAGAGCATTAAACAAGACTGAGCATGAAATGCATCCAACAGGGAACTAAATTACTCATGTGGACATCTCAAGCCTACATAAACCTTGTTTTAGCTATAGGGTTCAACAGCTCATTCACTTAGCAAAACAGGAAGGCAAAATTGATCTAGAATGCTTCAACTCTAACCTCAGACCAGCTGTTAATTTTAAAACATCTTTATTACTCAGACCTTGAAGATGGACCGATAAGGAAAAACAAAAACTTTTGTTTAGGAATGTAATCAGGAAGGACAGAGGAGCTGCCTAGAACAGCCAAACAAAGTTCACATAACCAATCTCACCTCTTTATAGTAATGTAAAATAACCAAGTGTTGGCAAACAGGAATTCTAGGCAAACCATTATCACAATATCCCAACCAAGCAATGCTATCACCCTGAAACTTAAAGACAGTGATCTGAAACAGGGTCTATGCCACTTGAGCTTAATTACCTGGCCACAACAACTACCTTGTTGCTCTCAAACATTTTTAGAAAAAAAACGAGAAAGAAGGGAAGGCAAACACATACATGCCAAGTGTTATTTTTTGACTCACCTATCCCCACCATTTACCATATGCAAACTACTGCCAATCAAACTATCATGTGCAACAAATTCAAACCATCCCTTAAACAGTTTTAAGCATAGTCTTGAGTTTTCGAAGAAAAAAAAAGAAAGGAGTTGACTAATTCCAAAGTGCATGGACACAAACAAAGTCAGGACAATTCATGAGAGACAAGGTAGACTTCTCATCCAAAGAAGGTGTTATCACAGCACATGGGAAGACCAATCTTAGTCTAAGAAAATATTTTTGTTGCAAGACAAATCACATAGGCAAATCAAATCCGAGCTAGTGTACATGCAAACAGTGATTGAAGTACCCTATGGGTTTTGCAAGCATGTTCATGGCACTTAAGTCAAGTGTAGTCAAGCATCTGGTTATGCTAATGAGCCAGCAAGCAGCCAACTCAAAAAGGAAAAAAAAAAAATCAAACCATGTTCAGATTTCAAATAAGCATGGATGCATACTGATAATATAAGGACCCTGATTCGGCACAAACTTAAACTGTTTTATCAATAATAAGACATGAATAGTATCTAAGCATTAACAGAAAATTTAGAATTCGTTATGACTAATCTGCAGCGATACTTAATTAAAACAATTATCTATAGTCAACTATCATTAGCTAATAATGAGCATACTAGGTAAACACATACCCAATGATAAACAGATAATCAAACTAAGAACTACTATAAACTAGATGAACACATATACATAGATAATCCAAACTACAAACTAAATATATACATAGACGCGAGAAAAAGCAATAAGTAAAGTAGTAGATAAAGCGGGGAAAGGGAAAAGGATTTATGTTGATATTGACAGAAATTAGAACTAAACTAATCCACACAAACTCGCAAACAAACTGAACTAAGAAAAAAGGGCTGAACTAAGGCAAAGAAGCAAATAACCTTTTTGTCGAGCAACGACGGGATTAGACACATATTCGACGAAATTAGTCGTTCTACACTAATATACAACAAAACAAGGAGAGAACACATTCTAGCCAACTAAACCAAATAAACGACAAGAAACACTTGAACGACTACATTTCTACTTCTATTAATTTAAAGTCAAAATTTCAGCCATACCAAATGGGAGTCAAACAGCCCCGAAACAGCCCTTCAGGATATAAAAAAAACTGATTTGAAGCAAGACGACGTCACTGTTCACATGTTCTTCAAGCTAAATTATCACTTCCCTTTTTTTAAGTATAATAGTTTGTATTAATCATTTCGTCGCACAGATTCAGAGCAACAAACAAACTCAAATAGGCCGAGACGACACAATCGACAAAGCGATTCAACGATTACATTTTTATTTCTGAACTGAAAATGGCAAGAAGACGAGAATGTTTACCTTCTTTAGGATAGCGAACTGAGGCTAACGTTGTCGTCGAGTCCCCGAATCCGCTTCAAGCTTGTCGTTTCAGCCGAGGACTTGAAAAAGGGATTTCGACATCCAAAAGGAAACTTAAAGGTTAAAAACAGAATTTTCTATAGAATCCAAATTTCAACCAAAGGAATTTTATGAAAAGGAAGCTTGTGAAAAATAAAAGGGATTTTTATCTTTCTTTTTTTTTCAACCTCTTGGACTTAAGGATGATTTTTAACTATCAAGAAACTTATGAAAATCCAGATTTTTCTCAAATTGTTTTTTTTTCTTCTCCCCAACAGCCCATAGAGGGGTTGATATTTATAGGCAAAGCTGAGGGGGCTTTCAACAGCTTCTTCAAGAAATAATAATAAAAAGATTCCGAACTCAAATCTTTAACAAGAGAGGGGGAAAAAGTGACGGTTTTCTGAGAATTGTTGGAAAAGAGGAGAAAAGTTAGTGATGAGACTTATCTTTTCAGAGATGGTATCAGTTATTGGAGCCGTTGGGGATAGAATCCGGCGGATTGTTGCTTGTATCCATTGAATCAAAGAAAATGAGCTTGAAAATGGCGGTCCATTACAGAGGTTGAAACGACCTATAGGGCTCCTTTCGGCTCTGCCACCACATCAATCAGAGACGTGGTAGCAGTGGAGGCGGTTCTGGCTTAAAACCCACAGATTCTACCATTTTTTTTTTCGATTCAAGAGAGAGAGCAGGTTGTTTTAGCAGTCTGATGGTTGCGGTGGCGGTGAGGAGGTGATGGAAGTGACGTGACGGGGTGAGATGGCGGCGTCGTGACGGAAGTGACGGGGCGTGGCAGTGTCGGGGCTTGCGCTGGTTGAAGAGAGAAGAGGTGAGAGAGAAAAGAGGGGTTCGCTTGGTTGGTATGGAAATGGATCGTTTGGTTGAGATGAAAAAAAAAAGTTAGGGATTTGTTTGGTTAGGCTGATTTTAGTGGTCTTGGGCCGGGTCGGGTAATGGGTTGGGGCGGGTCGGCGGGAATTGGGCTGGGGATTTGAGTGTTGGGCCACAGATTTTGTAGAAATGGGAATAGGATTTGGCCCAAATTCTAGGTAGATGAATTAATTTCTAATCCCCTCTATTTCAATCAATTAATTAAAATATGCTTCTTCGTCTTGATTAATTCCCACAAAATGTATACCTATTATGAATTATGATACAAGTAATTTAATATATGTATTTAGTTTAAAAATAGAGTAAAAGATGACTAATACGGTAATAAACGGGATTAAAGGAAAAATGCCAATGCCAATGTTGATATACGAATATTATTATTTTTTTTGAATAATTTTAATTATATATAAAAAAATATGTTTAGTCCTTTTCAATTATAAAACATGATGTTTGGTCATTTTTAAGAGACAATAAAAATGTTCTTGATTTTAGCGAAATATTTCTTGAAAATAGTGTAATAATTGGCGAAAATACTCCAAACTCATTTTCGGGGAATTTTCACGACTGAGAAGCATACTGAAATTAATTAAATAAAAAGGAAGGCCAAAATTGGGTGTCAACAACGTCCATATTTATAAGCTTTACTACACATTGTCACATTCACTTCAGAGAATGGAGCTGCATTTGTAATATTTATCAAAAGTTCTCATTTTTCAGGAATGGAACATATTTGAACGTGCCTTAAGCATATCAAAATATGATAGCTTAGAACCTCTTTTGAGATATTGCTACTTTAGGAGCAAATTGAGGCATACATATAATGGAGAATTTTTCTTTAACATATCTTTAGTTGTAATGACAATAAGCCTATGAAATTTGTCACGACCCAACCCCGTAGGTCGTGACTAGTGCCCGAGCTGGGCACTCGTACCCTTTTCTAATCATAACCCGCTCATAGTAACTTATTAGGAATTTATATATATATATAAAACATACACGGTGGCGCATATACATACCTATATATATATATACATATCATACATATAATCTGGGAATGTACAGAACACAAATATATCTGAACAGTGCTACCTACAACCCACGTACATGTCTACGAGCCCTAAAACAATAGCGAGAATCATATGACGGGACAGGACCCCGCCGTACCCTGAATAAACATACACGAATATATATATATACATAACAGAAGGGTCTGTACCAAATGTGGGCTCCAGACAAGGGAGCACTTCAAAATAGCTGAATAGGAGTCCCTAAGTCGACGCTCACCCAAGCGTGCACACTGCGCGGCATGAAACGCAGCCCCCGAAGAAAGGGGGTCAGTACGGAATATGTACTGAGTATGTAAAGCGGGTAATACATTAAACAGAATCAAAACCGAAATGAGGGTTACAGAAATAAGTGTAGAAATCGGGAAAACATAATTTGCCTTTTAAAACGCTTGTCATGCATATACATATGTCGATAAGCCAAATCATATCATAATCGAGATCATCGTATCCCGTACATACATACGTACCCGGCCACTACAGTGAGGGACTCGGTGAGATATCATATACATCATACACATGTCACTTACCGGAAATCATGTACGAAGCACAGAAAACAAGTATAATAATCAGAATGTCAGGATGCTTACTTTTTGGACATAAATCATGTATGTCAAAAACATATATCATATGTGGTCCATAATGGGACCCGGCGGACGGAACGTGGTCGCCCCTCCTTCCTTGGGCGCCACAACTCATCATACTTCGGAAGTTTTACATATCTCCGAACACATCCTCCGTATCATATCATAAGTCAGAATCATCTCATATTTCAGAACTCATCATACTTCGTGTCATATCATATATCGAATCATATCATATTTGAAACTCATCATACGGAATCTCATCATACTTCGAATTGTGCGCACGAACATAACCGGCCCGGGACTCGGCGAAGGAATTAACAAAAAATGTGCACGAGCAGAATCGTGGGAATCATATGCAATTTAAACTATTTAAAACCATATGCAATGTAACATTTACAAAGATTTAATAAATTAATCAAAGCACATCATTATACACAAATTAGGACAATAATCTAATCACATTTCTTCCGAATGCCCCTCGGGCCCACATGTCAAACCGAACTCTAAATGTCATAACTATGCGTCGGAATCATAAGCGTATCAATCCTCATTTTTGGTTTAGTAAATACGTAAGTAATCATATTCGGGGGTTAAGATAACAAACATGCTAAGTTCTTTATAAAAAAGTGAAAACTGTACAAAGAAAGTCTCGAGGGCCCACGGACGAGCATCAACCCCGCCCGAGCCCGCCTATGGAAGTTGGGGAATATTATGCCTCATGAAGTTACCTATTAGGTTTCGGGGCGATCCGAGCTCATCTGCAAAAGTTACGAGCGTTTGAAGTTCGGGACCTTTTGGTAGCAAAATTCTTTATAAGACTTTTGACATTCAATCATTTGAAAACATAAGAATCTTAGTTTGATTACATTAAAGAGTAAGTCTTTAGGAACGAATAAAGTACGTAACTAAGCTCGGATCCTAAGAGTGGAATTACCCCGAGGCTCGGGTCATAGCCTAGTAAGCACTAAGACATGCCAAAGAAGAGAAAGTTACGCCTTACATACCTCGTCCGCTCTCAAACTAAGTCAAGCCTCAAGTCTCGGATGCTCCAAGATCTACATGACGCCAATATACCAAACATTAGCCATAAGCATTTAGGCATTCAATTCCAAACGAACATTAAATTCTACCGAAATTTCGGCAGCATTTCCCCTATAAATACCACACCCCGAGAATTCAACTCGGCCAAATTCAACAACAACTAAACCAACAACCACGCTACAACATCAACAATCAAACTAGCAATATTGATATTCAATTCCAACGCATTCTAGCATTAAATACACTCCTTAATATAATTCAACAATATTCCTTATTTCCATTCAACTACTTACATTCACTAACATCAACGCCTATACCTTCGATTACTAATCCAAAACCATTCAAACAATATTCAAGAACGTTTTAAACAGTTCACACAATTTTCCAAACAACCCAAATAAGGCTCCAACTCACCCGAATTTGTCTCCAAACCCGAAAACAATATGATCCGCATTCTTTTCTCCCAAGTTCATAGTTTACACTATTAATCCGCACATCGACAATGCAATTCCCATAAATACAAAAATTACGTAAAATTCTCATAAACTTCCAAATCATCCCATAACCAACATAACATTATTTTGAGTCATTAAACTTGCATTTTTCCTCATAAAATCCATAACGACGATAACGAAAATACTAACGACGATTTGTTCATTCACAACTACACTAAAGGGGACCATTCGGCCAACATCCCCTACACATGAAGATGATTTTCATTCTTCTCTTTACACTACAACAATCAAAACATACTAACTAAAATTAATTCATGACTTTTAACACACAACACACACACACGGCCAACATCACATGTACGGCCTCAACTTCAACACAACTACTATCATGAATTTCTTCCTTTTTAGCATGCTACAACACATATAAACCATTTATAACACATAAACCAAGATTAAAACTCACCTTTCTTCTTCAACTTCTCAACTTGCCTAAAGTGGTAGATAGAGAAAACGAGCAATCTAACGCTTCCAACAACACTTCCACGTTAATGAGCACCCTTGAATTAGCAAGTTTGCTTGAAGAATTTATTTTTTTGATGGCTTGATTTTAGTCTTGAAAATTCCAAGCTATGGCCGAATAGGCCCTTCTCTCTTCTCCTCTCAAGCTTCTTGATTTTTCTTGAAAATTCTAAGTGTTGGAAATGGAATTAAGATGACTAAGTCATCTACTATATGGCCATATATTGATCATCCATGTGGCCATGGCCCACACCTAAGGTGGCCGGCCACATGGTCAAGTATTTCTTTTTTTTTTTTTGGTTTTTCACATAATAATTCACCCTCCAAAAATAGCATACTTACTAAAAATGGAAATTGCCTCCAAGTGTTTCCTTAACATTTCCATACCAATAAAATCATACACAACTTAAGCCTTTAAAACAAACAAAAGTCTCTACTTCATACCTCGGAATAGTCTTGTCCTTAACTAATCAAAGTTGACTCAGATTATCCCGACGTACGAAATACGAGATATAACAAAATTATTGCCACTTCTGGTGGTCATAGGCGTAACTTTTAAGTCTTAAGCGGACTATGACTATATCACCACTTCGGGTGGTTGTAAACGTAAATCTTAGTCATAATGAGCTTCCAAAATAAATTGAAAACAAAAGATAGACAGTAATTTAATAAATTTCTAAAAGGATAAATCAAATGAGAATGGTGTGATAATAATCGTTTGCCACATCGCATACTTGATCATAGCGTTGGCAATAGAATTGTGGCTATATCACTCGATAATCATATAGTAATTACTACCATAACTATGGTCGTAGTGATTTAATATCCTGTCACGCCCAAAAACCCACCCTAGACGTGACCGGCATCCGATGTCATGAACAACCTCGAAAGAACCTTATAAATCAATAACGTCAAGCCCTTTTTTCGGTATCTTTCATTATTTAATTAAACAAGCAATAAATAACTAAATAAAATTTAAGATCACAATTATGGAATAAAAACAACGGAAGTCTAATATAAATGAATAGTTATGAACGTGGCAAACGCCTCAAAAAAAGTCATAGGAGACTTCAACATCTACCCACAGTATGACGCTTGTCTATGGAGCTTCTAAGAAAAATAAACTAACTCGTACCAAATTAAGGACACAGCCCGACGACCCTTACCTGTGGCCGAGCGAACCCGTACTCTCATATGCCATGCGTCGGGCTCACAAAGCATAACGTAAGCACAGGGTGAAAATTTTTTTTTCGGAAAACATACATGCCTTTCAACTTTTCAAATCAAACAAAATCCGTAACCATAACGAATCTGTAAACACACAAAATTCATAACACAATGCATACTGATACACCGGCTTACATAGCCGTTTACAAACGGACATCTCGTACACACGACACCTTAATGTCGCAAAGTCTCTAACATAACTTCGGACACCATACAAACACACTCTGTCCCGGCAAAGACCTCGGAGGAAGTGGAGCTCGCCAATCCAAATCGGAACATCTCTCGCTAACATCATCCGCTCATCTGTGGGTACCGCGCGGCATGAAACGCAGCCCCCGAAGAAAGGGGGTCAGTACGGAATATGTACTGAGTATGCAAAGCAGAAAATACAGAAAACGAAATAAAGTGCACCAAACGCGAGAATAATAGTCCCAATATCAACGCACTTACATCTGACGTCCAGGTCATACATGCATTCACACATATACCGCGGCCAGGAACTCACGGCTAATGTCACCAATATATAAAAATGTACCGCGGCCGGGAGCCCGGCGGTTAATAACACAAATATCCATACACACTACACATACACGCATACCGCGGTCAAGAAATCATGTCACGGCTACGGTCAAGTATCCGGCGGACAATATCACGCATACACATGCCGCGGCCAAGTATCCGCGGTCATGGCACAGCCCGCGGTCAAGTATCCAGCGGACAATATCACACATACACATGCCGCGGCCAAGTATCCAGCGGTCATGGCACAGCCCGCGGTCAAGTATCCAGCGGACAATATCACACATACACATGCCGCGGCCAAGTATCCAGCGGTCATGGCACAGCCCGCGGTCAAGTATCCAGCGGACAATATCACACATACCGGCCGGGACTCGGCGAAAGAGGTAATAACAATACACACGAGCAGTAATCGTAAGTAGTTATACAAATATAATTTCTTTTATTACAAACTCAACAAAACAACCAAAGCACACCATTTCTTCAAAACCAAGACAATAGTTAAATTAGGTTCTTTTTCAACATTATTCGAAAACATATTAATAGCAAACAAACAATTTAATTACCTTCCAAAATCCGATGACCAAATATATTTGTTATCATTAGTAAGTACAGAAACAAGTTTCAGGTTTATTGGAATTAGTATACAATAGTTACAATCTTTTGAAATCGTTTTTATGTGTCAAAATGTATTATCAAACGTAGTAAAG
The DNA here is from genome assembly GCF_029784015.1 of Lycium ferocissimum. Lineage (NCBI taxonomy): Eukaryota > Viridiplantae > Streptophyta > Magnoliopsida > Solanales > Solanaceae > Lycium > Lycium ferocissimum. Next base: position 21,350 of record NW_026726235.1, read on the forward strand.
TAGTTAAAACAATTATTTATAGCAATCGGATAACAGTAGTTAAAAGTTTCCTTTTCAAAATCACACAAGTATACCAAACAGGGCGACATTGGGAGATCTCGGGATGCGTGGGCCCCACCTCAGGTCGAGCCGAGGCGGCTGACATAATTTACAAACAATAGGCTCCCTACAGCCATCCACAGAAGTTTCGGAGCGATCCAGATACGTTTACAACAGTTACAAGGTTTAAGCGTTCCTTTGATCAAATATAAGGATTATAATTCAATTGCGCTGAAGGAATAGTATGCAAAATCAAACTCGGTTTTCCGAGAGCAGAATTATCCCCGAGGTTCCGATCTTAGCCTAGTAGGGCTAGGACATGCCAAAAGAAGGAAAGAGCAAGCTTTACATACCTGAACTGCGCCTTACGCTCGTCAAATCTCAATTCTCGTTTCGTCCAAAAACTGCAAATGGTCACCTTTACCAGTTACTATTCATGCAAACTAACATTTCGATATTTGGTTTCTATTTGGCTACCGAAATTTCGGCAGCACTTCCCCTACAAATACGACACCCCCGAGATTCAACTCGGCTCAAAATAGTCAATCAACAACCCAACAACAACCCAAGAACATCACAATCACTACAAACCACAACATGACATAACTAGTTTACTTTCCAACTTCACAATTTCAAATCAATATCAATATTTTCCATACTCATTACTCATCACAACCCTTCCAATATCATTTAGAGGCATTACATATGGTTTCACATATTATTCGCAAAATACACAAATTCTCCACCGAAACCATAGTTCGTCCAAAACTTCCACTCTTCGACAAGCATCTTCATAACATATTTCCATCTTCCAAATTCATCAAAAATCACCATAATTCACACCTTAACAACTTAATTATCATAAGAACATAAAATCATAAAAATACAACATAAGTTCCTACATCCCATTCTCATACCAACTTAACCCATAAACGCTTCATTTACATTATAATGATCACAACGACGCAACTAACATATTAAACAACATAGATTCCTCATTGGTTCATCCCCCCTATGGCTCACGGCCAAGTACCCATATTCCAAGTTCAACCAATTTTTTTTTTTTTATTCTATTTTCACTTCCAATACAAATTCCACACTAACCACAACTAATATACAACACAAAATTCAACATCATCACACAACATAGGTTCGGCCACAACATGCACACACATCTACCATGCAAACTTCCATATTTCTATATTTCCTACTCATTCACACATACTACAACACAAACAAACCTTCAAAACATAATTAGAAGGGATGAATTCTTACCTTCTTCTTCAAGTTTCTTCACTTCATCAATTCATCCATACGACCAAACCAACGGGTTATCTCCCGAAATAATTGCACCACGTTGTAGAGGGACCTTGAATTGGTAGAAATATAGCAAGAAAATAATTTTTAGAATCAAGGTTTGAGGGGCCAAATTTTGAAGGCCATGGCCGAATGCCATGGCTGTTTTTGCTCCTTCTTTCTTTCTTTTTCTTTCTCAATCTTTCTTGAATTTTCTTGAAGTCTCAAGCCCTTTTATATTAATAATCCACATGACCATGCACATGACTAATTGTCTTGGGCTTGGATCATTTTATTTGGGCCATGACCGCCACCCTTCCAATTGGGCTTCTTGTTTTTTTTTTTTTTTTTTTTTCCATTTCCAAGCCCAATTACTTAGTCCATATTTTTGGTAATTCATGAAACCATTTTCCGACATTCCAATTTTGCCCTTAGACTTTTCCAATATTTCCACATCCAAAGTTTCGTAACCAACTTATATCTTGAAACAAAGTTGGAAAAATAGCCTTGTTCTCAACTCGTCGCAAACAACTTAAAATATTCCGACATACAAAGTACGGGGTGTAACATCCTTTCTCTTTAGAACATTCGTCCTCGAATGTTCAACTAGCCTTACGGGGTCTTACAAGCATCCGGGGAGATTTCGACGAGAGTTTCCTCTACATTTCTTACTATCTCAAAACCTCGGACACGTAAAATACCAACGATTTCTTGCCTCACGGGGCCATCATACGTACATACACCATACCATATCGCAGCCACACGGGGCTCCCAATATCATCAATAATACACAAACGATAAACATACCTCGCATGCCCAACTCAAACGGCACCTGGTACCCTTTCTTGTTTACTTTCCCCCTTTAGGCTCCAACTCGTATTTCGATCGCAACTTCAATATCTTTCTCAACATACATCTTCATACCTTTGCTTACCTGCGTACTTCGTGACTTCCAACATCATCAATCACTTCCTTCTATCAGCGTCATTCATCAACTGCAATCGCAAATCCGGGTGAGGAGTCCCATCTCCTATGACTTGGCTCTATGGCACGATCTCAGAGATGAAAGAAGAGTAACCATCCTAAATGCCCCGTAGCCTCCTGTTTATAAATGTGGCGCGCAACACACCATAAACAAGACTCTACCGGACACGACTTTGCGTACAACCCCTAGGACGGACACTCGCTCTGATACCACTTTGTCACACCCTGAATCCGACAGGGTGTGATGGGCACCCGACCCTTACCCAGGGCCGAGCGAACCCGTACTCTCATAATACTCATAGCCATGCTGGGCTCACAAAGCATAACATAAGCACAGGGTGAAAATTTTTTTTTTTCGGAAAACATACATGCCTTTCAACTTTTCAAATCAAACAAAATCCGTAACCATAACGAACTGTAAACACACAAAATTCATAACACAATGCATACTGATACACCGGCTTACATAGCCGTTTACAAACGGACATCTCGTACACACGACACTGTCTGCAAAGTCTCTAACATAACTTCGGACACCATACAAACACACTCTGTCCCGGCAGCACTCCGGAGGAAGTGGAGCTCGCCAATCCAGATTTTAACATCTTCTCGCTAACATCATCTCGCTCATCCGTGGGTACCGCGCGGCATGAAACGCGCCCCCGAAGAAAGGGGTCGACGGAATATGTACCGAGTATGCAAAGCGTAAAATACGTAAAACGAAATAAAGTGCACCAAACGCGAGAATAATAGTCCCAATATCAACGCACTTACATCTGACGTCCAGGTCATACATGCATTCACACATATACCGCGGCCAGGAACTCAGCGGCTAATGTCACCAATATATAAAAATGTACCGCGGCCAGGAGCCCAGCGGTTAATAACACAAATATCCATACAGCTACACATACACGCATACCGCGGTCAAGAATCCAGCGGTCATGTCACAGCCCGCGGTCAAGTATCCAGCGGACAATATCACGCATACACATGCCGCGGCCAAGTATCCAGCGGTCATGGCACAGCCCGCGGTCAAGTATCCGGACAATATCACGGACAATATCACACATACACACAAGTATACACATGGCACGGCCCGCGGTCAAGTATCTGACAATATCACACATACACATGCCGCGGCCAAGTATCCGGTCATGGCACAGCCCGCGGTCAAGTATCCAGCGGACAATATCACACATACCGGCCCGGGACTCGGCGAAAGAGGTAATAACAATACACACGAGCAGAATCGTAAGTAGTTATACAAATATAATTTCTTTTATTACAAACTCAACAAAACAACCAAAGCACACCATTTCTTCAAAACCAAGACAATAGTTAAATTAGGTTCTTTTTCAACATTATTCGAAAACATATTAATAGCAAACAAACAATTTAATTACCTTCCAAAATCCGATGACCAAATATATTTGTTATCATTAGTAAGTACGTAAACAAGTTTCGGAGTGTTTATTGGAATTAGTATACAATAGTTACAATCTTTTGAAATCGTTTTTATGTGTCAAAATGTATTATCAAACGTAGTAAAGTAGTTAAAACAATTATTTATAGCAATCGGAGCAATAGTTAAAAGTTTTCTTTTCAAAATCACACAAGTATACCAAACAGGGCGACATTGGGAGATCTCGGGATGCGTGGGCCCCACCTCGAGTCGAGCCGAGGCGGCCGACATAATTTACAAACAATAGGCTCCCTACAGCCATCCACGAAGTTTCGGAGCGATCCGGATACGTTTACAACGATTACAAGGTTTAAGCGTTCCTTTGATCAAATATAAGGATTATAATTCAATTACTTATTTGAAGGAATAGTATGCAAAATCAAACTCGGTTTTCCGAGAGCAGTAATTATCCCCGAGGTTCCGATCTTAGCCTAGTAGGGCTAGGACATGCCAAAAGAAGGAAAGAGCAAGCTTTACATACCCGAACCGCGCCTTACGCTCGTCAAATCTCAATTCTCGTTTCGTCCAAAACCGCAAATGGTCACCTTTACCAAGGTTACTATTCATGCAAACTAACATTTCGATATTTGGTTTCTATTTGGCTACCGAAATTTCGGCAGCACTTCCCCTACAAATACGACACCCCCGAGATTCAACTCGGCTCAAAATAGTCAATCAACAACCCAACAACAACCCAAGAACATCACAATCACTACAAACCACAACATGACATAACTAGTTTACTTTCCAACTTCACAATTTCAAATCAATATCAATATTTTCCATACTCATTACTCATCACAACCCTTCCAATATCATTTAGAGGCATTACATATGGTTTCACATATTATTCGCAAAATACACAAATTCTCCACCGAAACCATAGTTCGTCCAAAACTTCCACTCTTCGACAAGCATCTTCATAACATATTTCCATCTTCCAAATTCATCAAAAATCACCATAATTCACACCTTAACAACTTAATTATCATAAGAACATAAAATCATAAAAATACAACATAAGTTCCTACATCCCATTCTCATACCAACTTAACCCATAAACGCTTCATTTACATTATAATGATCACAACGACGCAACTAACATATTAAACAACATAGATTCCTCATTGGTTCATCCCCCCTATGGCTCACGGCCAAGTACCCATATTCCAAGTTCAACCAATTTTTTTTTTTATTCTATTTTCACTTCCAATACAAATTCCACACTAACCACAACTAATATACAACACAAAATTCAACATCATCACACAACATAGGTTCGGCCACAACATGCACACACATCTACCATGCAAACTTCCATATTTCTATATTTCCTACTCATTCACACATACTACAACACAAACAAACCTTCAAAACATAATTAGAAGGGATGAATTCTTACCTTCTTCTTCAAGTTTCTTCACTTCATCAATTCATCCATACGACCAAACCAACGGGTTATCTCCCGAAATAATTGCACCACGTTGTAGAGGGACCTTGAATTGGTAGAAATATAGCAAGAAAATAATTTTTAGAATCAAGGTTTGAGGGGCCAAATTTTGAAGGCCATGGCCGAATGCCATGGCCGTTTTTGCTCCTTCTTTCTTTCTTTTTCTTTCTCAATCTTTCTTGAATTTTCTTGAAGTCTCAAGCCCTTTTATATTAATAATCCACATGACCATGCACATGACTAATTGTCTTGGGCTTGGATCATTTTATTTGGGCCATGACCGGCCACCCTTCCAATTGGGCTTCTTGTTCTTCTTTTTTTTTTTTTTTCCATTTCCAAGCCCAATTACTTAGTCCATATTTTTGGTAATTCATGAAACCATTTTCCGACATTCCAATTTTGCCCTTAGACTTTTCCAATATTTCCACATCCAAAGTTTCGTAACCAACTTATATCTTGAAACAAAGTTGGAAAAATAGCCTTGTTCTCAACTCGTCGCAAACAACTTAAAATATTCCGACATACAAAGTACTCTTTTCCGATTCAGTATACCAGTTATTACCATTTGAGTCTTTTCAATTTGAGGCCAATATCATCAACAAGTCACTCACAGGCAAACAGGTTCATTATTATCAATAAGCCACTCATAGGCCAACAAGTTCATTATTACCAATAAGCCACTCACAGGCAATAAGATACGAAACAAGCCACTCACAGGCTAATCAAAGTATAACACATGCCAATACAGGCCCAAACAAGTGAAACGAAGGGATGACCACTTAAGGTTCCCTAAACCAGCATAGAAGCACCACATCGGGGTTGTCACCCTCGAAGGATATCCTTCCTCCCGAATAGCTAGGCAAATAGTTATGAACTCTCGACGACCACTCTTCCTCCTGAATGGCTAGGCAAATACAACACCTGGGCGTGTAACCCACGATGACCACTCTTCCTCCCGAATGGCTAGGCAAGCCCCATTAGGATCCATAGTGACTACCCTTCCTCCCGAGTAGCTAGGCCAAACACAAACAATATAAATCATGGAAAAAGAGCCGAATCACATGTCATATCATGATAGTCACATTATTCATTAAGGATCATGTTCATCATCCCATTATAGGGGTACAATTTTAGAAATCGGGTTCACTTCTTTAAACCAGTTTCAAGTTTAACACAATCCATTATAGAGCATTCACATGAGATAGTCAAGCTTTTTAATTATCAAGTTTAAACAACCCTTATGGGGTAATTCAAGTTCGAATACCAAAACTTTATATCTTAATTTTTCAATCATCCTTTAGAGAGGAAAAACAATCATGAATACATATATTTAATATAGTACAAACAAGGTTTAATGTGGGCTTGTCCCTCACGTACACAAACCACAACCAAAGAGTTCATAAAAACCGTTCGAAAGAGTATGTTCAAAAAGAGACATACCTCAAATTCCGTTATGAGCTAGAAATCGGATTCCTTCCAAGTTCAACAATCACACTACAATGGTTATTAATAACAAAGTTTATAACTTTAACCAATTCTAGGAATTTCTACCCTTATGCTAAAAACTAGGGTTTTTTCTAGCCTTAATTCTTGTTCTTGAATCCGTATGTGAATCATTAGTGAATTCTAATCTTGAAGTATGCTCCACACCAATCCAAAACTTATTACTAAACTCAAAAAATCAAAAGTCTTACCTCTTAGACAAACTCCACACACCCTTATCTCCTTCTTCTTGAGTTTTCAAGAATCTAGGGTTTGAAGAGATGAACTAGTGTCAAGAAGAGGTGAATTTAGTGTAGAATCAATGTAAATGGAATAGGAACTCACCTTAGAGGTTTGGGGAGGCCTTAGGGTTGATTGTTCGTGATTAGAGATGTTTAGGAACTAACCCCATGCTTAAATAGGAATAAAAACGCGAAAATCTGATTTTTGACTCGAAAATTCGTCGTTCCCGCATTGGGCACGCGATGCATGGCCAATGCCTGAACGTTCTTGGTCAGAGAGGTGTTTATCCACAATGAGCCCATGATGTAGGTCCCGTGCACGCGCCCTCACGCGCGACGCGAAGCCGACACGGGTAGTCCGTGTTGATTTCTGCACAGTGTTTTTGTAACATGCATAACTTCTTGTACAGAGCTCTGTTTGGCCTACACAATATACCACTGGAAAGGTATTGCAAAGATCTACAACTTTCATGTTTTAAGTTTTCTCAAATTCCCAATGAAAATACCATAAAACTGGCCATAAGTGCAGACTATCTCAGATATAGACGAATTTAGAAGCCCTTAAGAACTCCACTTTTTTGTTTGACTTCAAAACGACTGTTTATCACCCGAATTCATCCTGAATGGATTCATATGGCTAAAATATCATCTTAATACTAGTTTTACACATTCACACCTATCCCAAATTTACGGGGTGTTGCATATCCTTACATGTATAATAGTCCGCATGTCCATGTTCTGGAAAAACATGTATTTAAATAGAAATTTTCCAGTATTTTATTATTAATATGTGTTCAAAAAGATATCAAAGTAGTGCAACACACATAACTTAATCGGGAAGATCACTTACCTTGGTATCATATTTAGATTTGAAATATATCAGTAAACATGCTACTTTGATAACCAAACCACGGAAAACTTAAGTAACGAGAGAAGTTCGCACCCTTTTAGGTTCGAAGCTCAATATTTGGAGGGTATTAGTTCTTTTGGCTAGAGGCTCGTGCTGATAACGTGTTATGAAACTATATATAATTGAAAATAAATAAGAGAAACAAACCAATAACTTTGTAGAGAGGAGGGAGAGATTATATTATCATCTTTTCTTGATGTTACAAATGAGAAGGCAAAGTTCTTTATTTATAGAAGAACTTTGCCTCTCAACCTACAATATACAACTTGTGCAAGTTGATGGATACAACTTGTGCAAGTTGATGGATACAACTTGGTATAACTAAGAAACAACGTATAATCATTAATAATACATCCAAAATACAACTTGACAAATAGTTTATAACACTCATGAGTTTGTTTCTCATCAAATTGCTTTCCTTTCTTTAGCAAATTTCCTTTTTGTTTGTTTCATCTCAGTGAAGCATGTTACTTGGTTCATTCCAATATAATGATGTGTTATTTCTAAAGCTGTCCAATGGGGCGGGACGTCCCGGTACCGCACCGATATCGGTAAGGGGGGTGTGGGGGTGGGATGTGTTTAGGGTTAAGGGGCTCGTGAAATGGGACATCAACCGGTCCATTATCATCCCAGTTGGACCGGGCCAACTAGATCCAATTTTTTTTTTTTTTTTTTTTTTTTTTTGAAAAAGAGAAAATTACGTAGGGTCACTATTATAGGATCAATATTACCTAGGGGTGTCAATGGTCTTTAAAAAAATCAAATTAACCGACCGAACCGTATCGTACCAAATCGATTTTATGTTTTTTTTTTTTTTTTTAATAAAACCTACATTTTTATATAAATTTATAACCATACCGAATAATTAGGTTGGCTTTTAATTTTGTAAAAATAAACTGAAAAAATACCTAACCGTACCGAATAAGTTTATATGTGTAACATATATTCTATATATTAAATTTAAATATAATAAAATATTAAAATTTTGGCCTTGGGTTCGGGATGATGAAAACAACTACAAGCCTGCAGCATAATTAACACCTAAAGTTCCAATGTTGAAACCTATTATACTACTCCTATTGAAATTAAATTAGTTCGAGCTTCTCGAGTAGTAACTAGCTTGTAAGCTATAAGGTATTCCAACGATCTTAGATAGAAAGCTACAAAGTATTAGATATCTTTCTTCTCGTATGATTTTAAATTTATCTTATTGGATACTTAATTTTATTAGACTCCGTTCATGAGCCCCATCTTGACTGATTTTTGCCCCCTCGTGTGATATAAATTATACTTTTTGTCTTTGCTTAACATTGTTTTACACTATCGTAAATAGTGGGATCAATCTTTATTCTTGTGATCTTTCATGTTTTCTTGATTCATCACCCTTTAAATAGTAAAAATGTCTAGAGAGTTTTTGCCAAAGTCCTATAGAAGTATGCATGATATTGTGTCTTTAACTTTTACTAGTGACTATAACATGATGTTCTTTTTCTAAAAAAATAAAATAAAAAAAATTAACCGAACCATACCGATACCGAAGAGAAACCGAAATGATGGGACGGTTTGAAAAAGTCTAATTTTGGTTCTACAAAATCAAATAACCGAAAATTTAGTATGGTATAAATTTTATAAAATAACCGCCTGAACCGTACCATTGACACCCCTAATTACCACTGTTACCTATACTATTAAATATTTACAAATATTATCAATAATTTACCAGTTGTACCAAAAATTGAATTTTCATCCATCTCCCCCTTTTTAGCCTAATTAAGTGGAAAATATAGTTACAGGTATATTTTATTGTATTTACTTTTTGTAAATGCCTTTTAATTACGTTATACACACAGATTTTTTTTTGATTTTTTGTATCATTTCAAGAAGATTTTAAAATTTTGTAATTTTTTCGTCTCAGTTACATCATTCTTATTGTATGTTAACTCCATTTTCACATTATTTATATCTAGCTTTGACTTTGTATTTTTCCTGTATTTTTTGTATGTACAGATAATAGGTTCATTTCTTTGGCATTGAAATATATATATTTTTTTATTTTGTATTTTGATTGTATTTTATGTTGTAGCTACTGATGTATTTTTAATGTATTTTTTTTGTATGTACAAATAATAGGTTCATTTCTTTGGCATTGAAATATATATATTTTTATTTTGTATTTTTATTGTATTTTATGTTGTAGCTACTGTGTATTTTTAATGTATTTTTTTGTATGTACAAATAATAGGTTCATTTCTTTGGCATTAGAATATATATTCTTATTTTGTATTTTCATTGTATTTATGTTGTACACAATATATATTTTAATTTTGTATTTTCACTGTATTTATGTTGTACAATAAATATTTTTATTTTGTATTTTTCATCTATCTATTGTATGTTCATTGTTTTTATAGAAGAGTATTTATAGGGGTGTTTTGTATATTTAATATATCTTGTTGTATATTAAACACAGTATTTATGTCGTACAATATATATATTTTAATTTTGTATTTTCTCTGTATTTGTGTTGTAGAATATATATTTTTATTTTGTATTTTTCATCTATCTATTGTATATTCATTGTTTTTATAGAAGAGTATTTATAGGTGTGTTTTGTATTTTTAATATATCTTGTTGTATATTAAACACATGTCAATATGTTCTTGGACAGTGGAATCTTTGAATGGCAAAAGAAGGAAAATGTAACGGCATTTCCTCTAACTAATGCATTATTGGGGGACTTCTATTCAAGGTAAATTGATATCCTACTCATATTTACCCTATTTTGATAGTTTTGGTAATCAGACTACCGTTATTTTAAGTAAATTTAATTTTAATGGTACTATAGGTAAATAACACTATAATATTACATTTACAAGAAATTTTCCCAAAAAAGAACTAGCTGTTACCGATGACTGTTTTTGCAAAAATTATACTTATGCATAACTAGGAGTCAATCATGTGTATTTCGTTGGCTCGTGTCGCATACATATCATATTATATTGTACTTGTGCATAACTAATTATGTTGTATCTTTGCATCTCATCTCATGCTAATTATGTTTATTATCTGTCAAAGATCATATGTTATGTGTACAGGTTCATTAAGTATCTCGAACCAACCATTGCTTCTACTTTGTTGTGAGGAGGCTGATGATACTTATTGAGTGTGTGCTGATTATTATACTCATGCTATACTTGCTCCATGTCCCCTTGGGTGCTAATCGGAGACTGTCGTGGTGAGTTGTTGCTTCCGCAACATCTTGGAGTTTCCTTGTATTCTGTTATCTTTACTATTTCTATCATTCGAAGAGTATTTGTATCTTGAGGTCAATTTTACTTACTCTTTCTAGTCGCTTAATACTTGTAGCACTAGTCTTTGGGGAGGTTTATGGTATTTCTATCGTTTATGACTTTAAATCCTTGTTTTTAATTTATTACTTGATTTCAAACTTATTACTATCTTTTCATAATTGAAATGGGACTTAGTGTGCTATCGGGTTCACCTAACGGGCTGGGGTTAAGTACCATTGCGTCTTAGGTTTATTGAAATCCTGATCCTATCAAATTACCTAATCTTACACTATGCCCTACACATGGAACTCGCCTCACAATTCGTATGTAATCGTGTGTATTTAACCTTGTAAATTCTCAAAAATTCATTAATTGACCTTTAGCTCTTAATAATCCTTCTTCATCTATCATATCTCAAAAGTTAATAATACTACGAGTAGAAACAGGAGACCCAATATCATGATTTCATACTTTCATCTATTAGATACCACATTGGTTGTATAAAATCCAGGATAAGCAATACATTGTTGGGTTACATTTTTTATATTTGCATCAGATAAATAATAGTATATGTAGTATAAGTTATGCATGAATTTATGCATTTATTATGTAAGATAATTAAGTGCTTAACAAAAATATAAAATTAATAATACATGGATTAAAATAACTAAAATGACCGAAATAACCCTCATGTGTTAAACAATAGTTTTCTAAAATCTATCGTGCAAAAAACAATACTCACATTATTAACCTTGCTATTACAATTCATGCATTATGAATTTTATATTATTAATTCATCTATTACTAAGCTTTATATTATAATTTCTGCATTATTTTAATCTATACATTACAATTCTGATATTATTAATCAAAGAATAACAATGTCTTCTCAACCAAACGTCATGTACTAGAGGCGCTACAGCACGGGCCCAATAATTGAATATTAACATATACACTATATTTCATGTTTTCCACTTATAAATACGTTAAAATTACTATTAATTAGTGTAGTGTTTGATTATTCTCATAAATATTATGGGGGAATTTGTGTATTATATTATATATACAATCCTCGCATTATTAATTAATAAATGCATCACATGAATTCTTACATTACTAATTCCTGCATTATAGTTCCCACTAATACCTACAATATTTATCCCTATATAATTTATCTTTTAACCAAACAACCCCTTAACTAACCACTCAGTTTAAGGTCTTGATGAAATGTGCATCCTACTTTAAGTCTTTGTAAATTCTATGAGTAAAGTAGAATAATATATCTAAAACTTGATTACAGGGAAAAAATATTTCGTTATGTGAATATTCAATTGTTTTATTGTTTTGACACAGAGAGCTTTGTGAAGAGTATTTGTTTTCCAAATTTCCAACAGTTTCAGTCTTTAGAAGGTAAAGTCCCATTTTAGACCATGGAAATTTTATCTTAGTTATTAACAGTTTTCCTAGAAGGCTAAAATTTATCTCAAGTAAATATGGGGCTGAAATCGCCCCTTTTTACTATTTCTCCAAGCTATCAAAAAAAAAATAAAGGTGAGGTGAGAGAGAACAGATACCACCAAATCGGCCATGAAATCAAAGGCTTGCAAAAGTTAAATGGGTCCACGATTCAAAAAGTTGTATTTGCATTCCTAAAGGGACAAATCAGTCCACAACTCCAAGAATTTAAACGGCAGCTACAGTAACTTCTTTTGCTAGCCAATTAAATTACTTCATTTTGAAAAGTATTAATATATCCTTTATGACCCAAGTGTAATAAATTAATTGTTACTCCCTCCGTTTCATAATACTTCCTTCAGATAAAAAGAAAGTGTCCATTAAACCTTTTTTTTTTTAATAAAAAAAAAAGTATTCACTTATCAAATCAAGCCAAAAATTAACCTTATTTTTTCAGATTTACCCCTATTAAGTATTATATGATCAAATCCCAATGTCTATTTAATTAGGGGTATTTTAGTCAAATTATCTATTTTTGTCTAGAAATTAGTATTTTCTTAAGGGGTGTGCAAATGGCTAAGTAGACCCTTTTTTTGATACGGAGGGAGCAAGTGATTTTTTAGGTTCATGCACATCCCTTAAGAAATTGTTCACTCCTAGAATATTAGGAGTGTTTTTATTAACTTACCCCTAATCAAGTTTTACTATTTTTTAGAAAAAAAAAGGTAGCTAATGAATCTTGACTATTTAAATAAGGGTAATCTTGGAAGAATCTGTCCAAAGTCTTCTTGAATCCTAAAGCACTACTTATTATGAAAAAATTGAAAAGTCTAAAAAATCACTTATTATGAAACGGAGAAAGTGTGATTTTTAGGTAAATTAACATGTACGGGAAGCTCCTCCGTTTCCCTCTTATTAATAGTAATAGTATAGTACTAGAAAGGATTTTCCCGTGCAAGCAGGGGCCCAAGCACTATGTCTAACATGATTTTTTTTTTCCCGCTAATTTTTGGTGTCACGAATAAATAATTAAGGAACAAATTTAAAATTTGGCAGAAGCCTACAACTGATTCATAGATAAAATGTTAATGACTAATCTACCTTCTTTTGAATTTGAACGTCCCATTTTGCTATATATTGTGAATTATGTATTTGTAATGTATTGTTTTTGGCTCTGCAAATAAACTATGCATTAATAAAATACTCTTATACTTGATTTTTTTTTTTTTTTTTTGGTTGAAAGTCAATTTTATTCCATCCAAAAAAACTTGTACAACACAAAGTTGAAGCTGACCTTCAACTATACATGGTAAAATTCCTACTCACTAACTTGTATAAGTCAAACTAGGAGCAACTATTACATTAAAAAACAACAACTAGTTTCTATCAACTACACTTAGCTAGGGATAGGAATTCATAGCAGCAAGAGCTCTCTGCCATTTTGTCACGACCCAATCCCGTGAGCCGTGACTAGTGCCCGAGCTGGGCACCCAAACACATTCATTAACCAGAATTGCATACAGATAAATTATACATATACAAATATCAGACGCTGTCTCAAACTGTCGCAAACACAAATATATATATATCACAAAAGCCAGCAAGGCTATCATATGGCGCCGCGCCCCAAAATGTATACAAACGCAAGCCGACAAGGCTGCCACGGCGAATGGGACCGCCCAAAACATAAAACGTACGAACACATCTGTACAGCAATAGGCACAACCCACACGTATGTCTACAGACCTCTAAACAGAACAACAGAATCATATGACGGGACAGGGCCCGTTGTACCCCTGAATAAATATATACATATGCAACGGAAGAGTATATACCAAAATATAGGCTCCGAACAAGGGAGCATCGCAGACATGACAGAATAGGTGTCCTAGGCTGGCGGATCACCGAAATGAGCGTCTGTACCTGCGGGCATGAAACGCAGCCCCCGAAGAAAGGGGGTCAGTACGGAATATGTACTGAGTATGCAAAGCAAGAGATACAGTAAACAGAATCGAGTCAGAATCAAAACAGAAGTACAAAAAATAAGTACAATATCCAAAATACCAAAATGTTTACTTTTAAAACACAAATCATGCATGGGGCTCAGGAAATATGGTCGCCCACCCGTCATTGGCACCATAACACATCATACTCCAGAAGATTTCATATCTCCGAAACCCTACATATCACATAACACATCACAACATCAAATATACACGATACCCGGCCCTCTAGCGAGGGGCTCGGCGAACCGGACACATCATAACACCAAATATACACGGTACCCGGCCCTTTAGCGAGGGACTCGGCGAACCGGACACATCATACTCCGAAATATAACATAGTGCGCACGATCACATAACCAGCCCGGGACTCGGCGAAAGATATGACAGAATGCACGAGCAGAGTCGTGAGTAACCATATGCATAAAAATCATTATTACGGACTCGACAGATAAGTGGACTAACCATACTGGGGTCGGGACGAAAGCCATACTAAGTTCTTTCAAAAGCCATCAGAACTATACAAAGGAAAGTCGCGGGACCCACGGATGAGCGTCAACCCAATCCGAGCCCGCCTATGGGAGGTATAGTCATAATACGCTACAGAATCTCCTACGAGCATATCGAGGCGATCCGGTTCTGTCTACGAAAGTTACGACCCCTTTTCGACGTAGAACTTTTTAAGAACAAAACTTTTTATGCAATATTTGAAAACCAATTATTCCAAAGACATAGGGACCATTATTCAATTACCTTACGAATGTCAAAGTTAAAAGTAAATAAGAATCGTAGACATACTCGGATCGCAAGAAAGAGTTATCCGAAGCTCGTAGCACGACTCTACTTACAACTACGACATGCCAAGAGAAAGAAAGGTTAACTTTACATACCTCGTCCGCTCTCAAGGCTAATCCAATCCTAAGTCTCGGACTCTCCAAGATCTACACAACATCATTAAATACCAACGTTAACTATAGGCATTTAGCAGTTCATTTCTAAACTAGCACTTAATTCTACGAAAATTTGGGCAGCATTTCCCCTGTAAATGCAACAACCCCGACAATTCAACTCGGCCAAATTCATCAACAACAACACCAACAATCATTCTAATAACATCAACAATCGATTCAAAATGCATTCTAACATTAGTAACCCCTTTCTACATAATTCAACAACATTCATTATATTCAATTCAACTACTTACATTCAAACCAACATCAACGCTCATACGTTCAACTACTAATCGAAACCATTCGAACAATATTCAAGAACACTTTAAACAATTCACACAATATTTCAAACAACCCAACCAAGGTACCACTTCACCCGAAAACTACCCCCAAACCCGACCACACATGGCCACAACATTAGCACCATGATTTCATGATTTTCATCCATTTCCCACACTACAACAACCAAACATGCTAAATAGAATTAATCTACCACTCCTACACAACACACACTTACACGGCTTACAAGCCATGCACGGCTCAACTTCAACCATGTATATCTCCATAAGTTCATTCATTTCTACATACTACAACATGCATACATCATTCATAACATATGAAAAACAAGATTAAACCTTACCTTTTCTCCTTAACACCACAACTTGGCTAGGGTTACAATTAATAAAAACGAGTGGTTTATTTGTTCCAACAAGAACTCCACGTTAACAAGGACCCTTCAATGGTTGGAATTGCTAGAAGAATATAATTTTTTTGATAAAGATTTTTGGTCTTCAATTTTTTGCTTCTATGGCCGAATGGCCTTGTTTTTTTCTCTCCAAGTTTCTTGATTTTTCCAAGTGATGAAGAAGGTGAATATGATGACTTAGTCATCTTTAATACATATATTAGGCTTCCATGTGGCCATGGCCCACACCCCATGTGGCCGGCCACATGCCCCCTTGGTCATGAAGTATTAATTTTCCTTTAATTCACTTTTAACCCCCAACTTTCCTTAATGTTCCATGCCAACAAAAGCATAAGTGACTTATGTCCTAAAAAAAGATCACGGGTAAAAATCTCGACTTCGTATCCCGGAATAGTCTTGTCCCTAACTTATCATGGTTAACCCGGATTGTCCCAATGTACAAAATACGGGATATAACACATTTGAAGTTGTTCCTGCCTTGGATGTGAATGTGTTGAGCAATCTCTCTGCAGAGTCTATCAGGAAGAAACTGAGTGCTTTGAAATCTGAGTAGGTTCCTTTCTTTCCAAACCAATGCCACTAGCATACCAAAATGCAAAATAAGTAATGGAGCGGTGGCCGATTTGTGTCTAGCAATGTGTGAGATCCATTTGACTTAATCTTTCCAATCCCCTATTCTTCTAGTGTACCTTAGCCATACCAACAATCTGCACCACAGTCCTTTTGTGATTGAGCATGCAAAATAAAGATGGGAAAGTGTTTCTTGGGTCTGCCCACAGAAGATGCAATCAGGTGGCACCTGAATACCAAATTTCTGAAGTCTATCAACAGTTGCTAATCTACCTTGTATTGCCAGCCAAAGTGTGAATTTGTATCTGGGATGGACATTAGGTTGCAGCATAATACTCTTCCATGTAACTTTGGTATAGTGAGGCATAAGGAGTGTGTACATCTTCTTGATAGAGAATTTCCCATTCAAGAGTGTTCCTGAGAGTCTGCTCTGCAGATCACCTTGCATAGCTTGATGTTGCAGAATCAACTCCCTTGTTCCCAAGATCTTCTTTACCACCCAAGTTGCAGCCTTGGGTAAGGGAAAATACGTAGGTTACCTCTTTTTATATAAGCTGTATCCACTTTATCCGGAAGCTGATCTTTCTTCCGAGCAATGGCCCGCCAGTCGCTTTATAATAGCAGCCTTGTTCCCATAGGTAGAGGTCGATGACATTCGAGCCTCCACAGCTTTTCGTGTGTGCAAATCTTGTCCCAGGCTACCAAAGCCTTTCTTGAAATAGTAGCACTTCCTGTCCAGAGGAAAGATGTTACACCTCAGAAAACTTTCCGTTGATGCACAGTGAATAGACTAATGAAGAGCACGAAGTATACGGTATTGTAATAAGTAAGGAATGACATTTGATGACCCTAAGTGAGATTTCAAAGGCATTCGATGTTAGACGAGAAATTTGCCAAGAGAAGGCAAGGCATATGACATATATGGGAAATGATTTACGAGTAACAAGATATCGACGACTTAATAATGTTTTAGAAAAGAGTTATAACGTCCCCTAGATTGTTAATGAGGTGATAAACAAGTGTTAAGAAGGTTCCATAAGGATTGGAGATCAAACGAAGTGACGAGAATAAGATCGATGCGACGGGTTATATGGTCGATTATACGGTCCGTATAATGTTATACGGTCCGTATAATGGACCGCAGAATCATCACAGTGAAGGTCCCTCACTGGTGGGATTATACGGTCACTTATACGGACCGTATAAATTTATACGGACCGTATAATGTGCCGTATAATGGTCACAAAGACGAGAGGCTAAAGGGTCGATTTCACGGTCACTTATACGGACCGTATAAGTTTATACGGACGATATGATGTCCGAAGTATAATTTCCAGACGGGTCAGATTTTTGAGTTATTAAAAAGGGGACCAAGTTCATTCTTTCATTTCCATTTTTCACTCCTTCTCTCTAGAACTCTCTAGAACACTTTTCCCATAAAAATTCAAGAGATATTAGTGACCAACTATATCAAATTAAGTGAATCAAGTGTAAGAAACCCATTAAAGTTCATCCAAGACAAGAAATCCAAGTGAAGGTAAAACTAGGGTTTTGCTCAAGTGAAGTGTTTACACCCAAGGTTCATTCTACACCATCTAAGGTAAGTTTTATGGTATTTCCATGTTTTTTTGGTATGTGAAAGTTGGAAACACTTGGATTATATAAGGAAATAGGAAATGGGTCATGAATGTGTGAATAGTGTCACTTTTGAGTAAATGTTTGGATTGAGTCATGATTCTTGATATATGTTATGATTATAATCATGTTATAAATGATATTGAGAACATGGGATAGACGTTGTATATGAATGAATGTAATCGTGTGTTATGACCATGAATGTGGATGATGGGAAGTGAATTGAGAAGTAAGGTTAATGTAGGTGAATAAAGGCTATTGCTATGATGTTGTGAATGTTAGTATTGATGTTTGGGAGTTGATATATGATATGGAGGAAGTCGTATAAATAAAGGAGATGCTGTCCAATTTTCTCTAGCTTTAGTTAAGTATGCTAAGCTATCGATTTTCTAATGTTAGTATGTACTCTAATGAAGGTAGAAACGTGAGCATTGAAGAAGAACGTGCAAGTGATAGAATAGTTGAACGGAAAGGTATGTAAGGCTAACCCTTCTTTCATAAGGCATGGTTCTTTGGCCAAATATCTATTCTCTATGAGCCTATGATGTCCTCGAATGATCTATCTCTAAAAAGCTACTAGCTTATGATCCTCGATATGTTACGATTGTACTAAATTCCTTATACGATGAGTAATCCTCCTCGATGAAAATGAAAGACGATAGTAATGATGCAAAAGATCGTTTATGAGCTTACATGTATATATGCCTATGTATGGCTATTATCAAACCCCGAAACATGGCGGGTAGAATATGTAACAAATATGTATATATATAATGCGCGCACACCATTGCGATTGGGTACGGATAACCCCGAGCCTTGGTAGGGCCGGTATGTATGACCTTTGAGCCTTGGTAGGGCCAGGTATGTGAAACACCGAACCTTCATGGTCGGGTATGCTATGTAAAGGCGATGTATAAGCAATGTATATGATATGAAAATGATATGTATATGATATGAATATGAGTATGAATGGAAATATGAATATGAATATGAAAATGGATACGAAAGGTAAATGAGTACGGATATGTATACGGATACGGATATGGATGTATGTACACGGATACGCAATAGAAATGGAATGTCCCTATGAAAAGCAAGTAAGTGCTATGATGATGACACTATTATCTCCCATCTGTAATTTCGTATGTTGTATTATGCTTTTTCCTATTGATGTTGATCATTTACATACTTAGTACATTCTTTCGTACGTCCTTTTGTTTGTGAATGTTGCGTCATGCACTGCGGGTGGCTAGGGAGACAGAGACTTGATCCATGGCTTCTTTATTCGGGACTACATAGCGGAGCTCCGTTTCGTTCGGGCTACGGCTTTTGGTATAGATCTTTTGTGTACATATTTATGGGCACGGCGGGGTCTGTCCACCTATATGATATGACATATTCTTCTTAGAGGCTCGTAGACATGTGTATATGGTTAGATGTGTTTGGCTTTGTCGGCTTATAATTTGGGATATTATTTTGTTATCCCCGTCGGCTTATGTACATTTATATGGGCATAGTTGTTAATGATGCTATAAATGAATTGTCGCCCAATGGGATTAGTATGATGATGAATGAAAAGTATGATTTAGCTATGTGGCTCACCTAGATGTAATGTGAAAGTATGTTAAGAGGTGCCCAGGTGGGTTAGCACCGGGTGCCCGTCGCGGCCCTCCGTTTGGGTCGTGACAAAAGATCTACAAATTGCTTCTACCATCTTCAAAACCTTTTTTGGAAGTATGAAAATCTAAGCCCAGTAGGTTTGAAGTCCAAAGAGCACAGACTTTATCATTTGTAGCCTGCCAGCATATGAGAGTAGTTTGGATGACCAGCATTGTATTCTAGTTGTGATCTTCTCAATCAGTGGTAAGTATTGACTTATTGTCAATCTCTTAGAGTCCAAGGGTACTCCTAGATACCTGAATGGGAGTTCCCCTGCAGAATACCCCAATAATTCTAGTATCCTTGCTTTATAGTGTGAGAGATGCTAGCCATGTAAACTGAACTCTTATCAGTATTTGCTTGCAGTCCAGAGGCTTGAGAAAATTTTTGGAAAGTGGCATCAAGTAGTTGAATGGAACTAATATCTGCCCTGCAAAACATCAGAAGATCATCAGCAAAGCAGACATGTATGGCTCCCAACTTCCAGCATCTAGGGTGAAAATTGAAGTCCCTGGTCAATGCTAGGCAGTCCGTTTCTCTCTTACACGAATACTCCCGTACACGATGACAAACGAGTAAGGGGACATAGGGTCCCCTTGCCTGATGCCCCTCTTAGCTCTGAAAAGTTTTGTGAGTCCTCCATTTAGTAGCAACGAGTAAGAGGCAGTTGTAATGCACTCCATAATACATAAAGTAGTGGATTCTTATGTTTTGCCCCTCTTATATTTGATCATCAGCAAAGCAGACATGTATGCCCCTCTTATATTTGATTTTTAATACATAAAGTAGTGGATTCAACTATTAATATGCAATAGAGCATTCTTTTAGAGTTTAAAATAACACTTAACAACTTTGTGTTTGTGGATTATGTTTTGTTATTTTATTAATTAGTCACTGTATTATTTTTTTAATGTATAATGTTAATTGTAAAAAAAAAAAGCAAAGGGGAAAAATTAAATCCCCAGCTCGAAGTTTTTTTTTTTTTTTTTTTTTTTAAATCAAAGCAACCAGCATGATGCTGATTGAGTTTTATTAAATCAAAATAGTCTTTACAGAGGAAAATTGGCCAAAAGTGCCTACAATATGACTAGCAAAACAAATACAAAAGAAAAGAAAAAACATGCTGCTGCTTATGCTTCAACCTTGGATTGATGCCATTTCAAGTCACCTCAAAGCTCTCACCAGGTGCTTATGGAATCAAAAAACCAAATGGAGAATCCTTCAAGTTGAAGCTAGGCTGTAGTTGTCATCCTGCTTCTGTTTTTGCTGCTAACTTCCTTTATGTCAATGCTTTCTGAATATGCATCAGTGTCACACCAACAAACTAAGCTACTAAGGAGATTCTTCCAATAGAATGAACCAAAAGGTTGATACCACACATTGGATAGAACTTCCCTAGTAACTACGTATTAGGCATGAGACTAAGTGCTCTTTCTTCTTTGCGTTTTGTCACGACCCGACTAGGGGCCATGACGGGTACGAGCTTACTACGAGCACATTTTCATTCTATTACTCACCATGCTTATCCTGCATTCGTTTGCTAACTCTCATACTTTTAATCATAGGAAAACTCATTATCACTTCCACAGCATATCTATTTTCATATACATGAGCCTCTCAGGCTATTAAGATAATATGCAAATATACAACGTAGTCATCATGGGACATCTACCCCGCCGAAAGTTCTACGAGCCTCTGCTAATTTTCCCCGGGGGGACGG